>NW_017728943.1:129793979-129823149 GCF_001723895.1 Crocodylus porosus
TGCTCTTTCCTGCCAAGGCAGGGGGTCGGACTAGATGATCTACCTAGGTCCCTTCCGACTCTAGCTACTATGAAACTATGAAACTAGTAGTCTGTGAACAGGTCTGGGATCCAGCAATTCATGTATCCGAATCCTAGCCCTGGTAATGACTCCCACATACCTGTCAAGGGTGCTCATGAACTTCAGGTAATGTTCGTAAAGTTATCTAAAGATGCAAAGTGCTACATAAGTACTAAATGCACAGGAAGTTATAATGATTACATTACCATAAATTCCATTTTTTAAAATTAATCATGCACTCTGATTTTGTTGTTGTTTTCTGGGTTTTGCTTGTTTTAATACTAGTAAGAAAGGAAGGGAGGAAGGAAGAAATGAGGTGAAAAAGAAAGAAAGAATCCAGGAGGAAAAAGAATGATGTGGAACTTCCCATTTTAAGGACTTAAATCCCTTTTGTGCCTCTCAGATGAGTAGCCATTCTGCCAGTTGGAAGCAAGCCAACTATCACACTGACTAGCATGAAACTGAAAGAGCCTTTGGGAAACAAGAGGATTTCTTTAGTAAGACAGAAAGGATTTTTTGACCCCTTTTCCAACTTGTTAAAGCTTCAGTGAATCCCACCAGCCCCTCACTAAACGCTTGCCTGAGCAAAAGTTTTACCAGAGCATTTCATGAGTCGCACATAATTGAAATGGGAGGAGTCCTGCTACTGCTTCAATAGAACTGTTTGAGTTAATTGATAAACCTTCCCTTTTATTATCAATGCTAGCCTTCTGTCTGAAGCCATACAGCCTATTGCCCCTGAAAGGCAGGGAGATTTCCTTATGGGATTCTAGCAAATATTGGAAATTGCAGTGGCAAATTAGCAAGGGCCACAAACCAGAAGTGACAGCTCAAGTAGGCTGGTGGAGGGAATGTAGCAATCCCATACCAATAGCAATTGGCCAGACTTATCATATGGACTAATCACAACAGAGCTGGTGAAATAATGGGCACCAGATGTTATCGCTTTGTAGACGTTCACTCTCTGGGGAATTAGCTATGAAAGGCAAGCTCCCAGAGAACCAGAGTGTGGTTTTGTCATATACTAATAAAACAGGGTGGCTGATGGACAATATCCATCCCATGTCAGTGTATCTGATTGTGGTTGCCACAGTTACTTTCACCACCGCAAGAGAGAAACAGAAAGAATGGATTCCCATATACTCATTTGCACTAGGAATTAAAATAGTTGGTCTTGCTATATGCGAGGTTGAGAACCTGGCTCATGATTGGCTGGAAAAAGACATGTGATAGAGCAGCTGGTCATTAGTATTTACTTCTTCAGAACAAGGATAGGGAGTGCATTGTACTCTGCCATAACCCTTTCCTGTGTGGCCCCACGGCTTCTCTCCCTGCTGCAAGGGTAGAAGGAAGTAAAGGTGGAACTATGTTTCCCATGGGAGCCTCTCCGAGGCGGCAATATGCTATTATGCAAAGTACAAGGGTTGCAAATCTGGTTAGGGAGTGAGGGAGGCTCATTATTCCCTCCTTCACATTCACCCCATGTCAGGGCCAGCCCTGACCTGGCTGCGTGGGATTAGTTATGCTTCTTCTCTTAATTATTTTCATTAAGCTTGCTCCACCAGAGTGAGAGAGCGAGCAAGCTGTAGTTTGTATCTCTGGCCCTAGCTAAACTGAAAGACTTACTGGTGCTGACACAGGCCATCAGCAATATGTACAGCTGTCTTCTATAGGATCCAGGCCTATGGACCCTATAGAGTTCACTTTTGCAGAAGACTAGAGAATTAAATAGTGATGCTGCTTAAAAGCAGGTGATATTTTCTAAGAGAGTGCCC
The DNA here is from genome assembly GCF_001723895.1 of Crocodylus porosus. Lineage (NCBI taxonomy): Eukaryota > Metazoa > Chordata > Crocodylia > Crocodylidae > Crocodylus > Crocodylus porosus. Next base: position 129,795,815 of record NW_017728943.1, read on the forward strand.
CTGCTTTGGCACATCAGCGGCTCATTGCAGGGGTTGAGACAGAATAGTTCTTCCCTCCTCGTTTGCAGCATTGTGGAATTTGTCAAGTGCTCTGTGACCTCTTTTTAGATTGTTTCCTTCCTCTAAAATGGGCTTGGGCCAGATTTAGTGTTGTAATGTTCAACTGATAGACCACGGTTGCAATATGTTATCACAGTCTTCCTTCATTTCAGTTATTTTGTAAATTCCTTTATGTGGATTCTGTGCAAATTCACTCTTATGTGATGACCCTTTTTATACCAAAAACTGGTTATATGTGAGGTAAATTCACTCTTATGCAATCAGTGTGATGGAAGCCCAAAGTCAGCTGCTTTGTGCGGTGCATTGTGGGAGTGACACACACCAAAATATCGTCTCCTGTGTGGATCTGTGCTCCTCGCTCGTTGTCTGTGACACATGTTTCTCTGGTTGCCATCCCCATTATGGTAACATTCACCACTGCCCAGTGCTTGTGTGTACTGTCTGTTGTTGGTGAGTACTGAAACTGTCTTGTAAAAGTGGTACAAATGGGTATGGGGGTCAGTACAGTCGAGGTCTTTGAATGTATCCCTATTTGTTACATTGTAAAGTAAGCTCCCTTTACGTGAATTTGAGTTATGCACCATTTTCCAGGAACACATGTACAGCATAAAGCGAGGGAAACCTGTATTCTCAAACACTTCTGTAGCCGCAACTTAATAGAGTCACATGGACTATCTTTCCTGGACATGAATAGATAAACTAATAACAGTATTTGTTTCCTCCATTTTAAAAACCTTCCTTTCAGTAAAATCCTCCTAGTAGCCTCAGTCTTGACTTCACTGGAAGTCCCACAGAATCAGGAAATGCAAAATTAAGCATTTAGTTTATGAAACACCATTCATGAGCCAATTCCAAGTATTTATATCTCATACAGGCTTCTGCATTTGTTACAGTGTTTTTCACCCCCGGCAATGCAATGCCCAGGATTTAAAAATAATTAGAGATTTAAGGTGCCTACATTTTCAAACGAACCATGAAAGGGGTGTTTCTCAGAAAGTGCTGATCACCTCCCTCTGAAAATAATTGCCAAATACAATTTCCTAATGGAATAAGGTCAGTTTGTGTCCCTTGAATAATTAGTTACCTTTGCAAATCTTCCCATTAGATTTTTAAAGAGTTTAAAACCAGAAAAAATTAATCCCGGTTGTTCTCGTTGCTTAAAGGGACACAGTTGTGTTTAAGATGATGGACCAAGAGCTATGCAGATTTAGAATACCTGAGGAACTAACACTAAAAAAAAACCAAATATTATCAATTGTGTTTGGTAATGTCCAAAATTATTAGAACTGAATGAGTTTTGATGTAGTCTTTACTATATCATATAGGAATGGTTATGTTTTTTTTTCTTTCTCTTACCTTCAATAGTGAACACAAATCAGTCATTTCACTTCCTTGTGCAGTTAAACTCCAGAGGAAATTTTATCCAATATTTTTTTCCCAAGGAAATATTTTATTGCTCTTGTTTTTTTGTGAAAGGTGTGGGGGCATATTGGATCCAGGCTTCACTGCATTTTGTATTGAAAGAGAAAACAAGAGGGAGATTCCTTGCAAGCATTAACATCATTTCTTTAGTACATCAAGTACTTTATCTCTTTCTTTTGACACATGAAATCAAATGATCAATCACTGGATATTTCCTCAAGTGCCTGGGTTAGAAATCAATTGACATTCCTAACCATATGTCAGTAATCCCTTCTTCTCCCATTTCAAGCATGCATTTCAACTTGAAACAAGCATCTTACTCTTTGCAACACAAATTACCTGGAAATATGAAGACTTGCTCTGGCAGGAACTCCTGGGAGAGAGAGGAGAGCAGGAAAAAAGAGAAGAGAAAATGTCAGTGGGCTTCTGTCAACTTCTGACAGGGACAGGTCCCCCCTTTTTTACATTTCCTGAAGAGCTGCCTTTTATGCCTTGGCAAAGCGATTATCAATTCTATGGCTTCTCTCCATCTGTCTTTACTCCTGCAATTCTAAAGTCAGAAAAGAAAATTATTTTCACATTAGCAACTCATTAAATGGCCCCAAATTTGTAGCACAATCCCTGCTGGATCCAAATGCATTGTTTTTACACATCTAAATGCCTACTTGGGATCATTGTTAGAATAGTCAGTCTCAGCCTGCAGGACCTTCTGTCATGCACATGGTTAAGTGGGTGGGGTGGGGCTGTGTCACAGTCATCCATCACTCTCCATCAATGTCATCACCACCTGCGGGGATACTACCAGCAGTCAGGCAGTCATTCATTCCTGTCCATCAATGTGGGAGGAAGGAGTGAGTGTAAGCAGTGAGTATAGGAGCAGAGAGACTATGTAAACATTTAAGGGGTATTTAAGATAGCTGAGACATTTAGTCAGTGTTTAAGCCACACTGTGTGAGTTTTTATTGATCTATGGATGTAGCTCAGATTTCATCACATCAGGTACTGTATTTGATTTATACCTGTGCAGCCATAGAACCTGCAGGCACTTAACTTTTGCAGGAGATATTAGACACGCTTGAAAACACTCATTTAACAAAACAGGGATGATCACTTTCTCCCTTGCCTTTTTTAATTTTCAAATTTGCTTGGGGCCTGCAAACATAGAGGTTATTTGAGAAAATCTAAACTATCAATAACTTTATTTTTTAATGGGTATAACACATTTCCCTTTCCTGCAGCTAAGCCTGTGCACACCCAGTGGACTTCAGGACTAGCGGTGGGTGTCATGGGAATGGAATCTATCCCATTGTGCTTCATCCTGGTAAAAGAAAGAAAATAATATCCAGTTTGCCAGTGATACAGATCCACTCTCAGGAATGATGTTAGCCTCAGCCCAGTTTCATGAACTGATAACCTTATATTGGTTTAGAAGTTAATATAACTAGTGTGGCACAGTACCCCCGACCATGAATAAATGTGCTTATAGAGATGTAGTTTAGTGCCCTCAATTTAGGGATACAACTCCATCCACACTCAGGGATTGTAGTCTAGCAGCTTCTAACTCAGTTTAATCACAGTGGTACAGGCATTCAGTGTACACCTATATTTTTGCCAAGCCCTTTTTGGGTTATCATTCTGACTGTCTTCATTTCCCCTAGCAGAAAATAGGATAGGTTCAGAGTGGCTTATTCATTTCCTGTCCAAAACCATTGTGTTGCTGTGCACTATTTAATAGCTGCCATGTTCCACAGGAGATGCAGCTGCATCTTCAGTGGCTGGGTGAAATGATTCCTGCGTATGAAAAATGGCTTTTTGGAAACATAGGATTAATAATAGTTTTAAATGTAATACTTTTTGCATCTAAATACCAATATATTTTTACAATATTCTAATATAGTTAATGAAGATTAATTTCTCCCCCCCCCAAAAAAAAAGTTTCAGAGCTTTCTTGAGACCTATAGGTCTCAAGGATTCTTTCTTCTGTATACAGTCTATGTTCCTGCACAGCTCAGTAGGAAAAGTGGAGTGTTTCAGTTTGTTTGGCGTTGAACAAAAAAAGGGTTTATTGTCGGGACTGTGCTTTGACAACTGGCCTTCCTCCCTGAGGCTGGTTAGCACTTGGAAAATAGCGGCTGACAGGGCTTGTGGACTAGGGAGAGATCCACAAGGTGCTTGCAGCTGGTACAGATAGCTCATTAGAAATTCATTTTTTCCTGTCATAATAACAAAGTGTGGAGCAGCGGTGGTAACATAGCTTCGTCTGGGAAAGTACACAAAAGGGGACAGCTGAAAGAAGCTGGTCTTTTCTCGTGTATTCCTAGCCTGATAGAATCATCTTCAAAAGAAGCAGCCTTATCCATCGTTTGCACCCTTTTTGGCTGAATTTACTGAATCACATTATATACACCTACTGCACGCTGAAGCAAGACAGGCTTTTTAAACCCATTTATTTGACAGTGGTATTTCTCTCAAAGTTCCCCCACCTGCCATACACACCCTCTACACACACACACGCACATCCACTTCTTGGAAATGGTCCTCTTTGCTCCAGATTTTCCAAAAGCATTTCAGAAAATCTTGTTTCCAAATGAAATTACTTCATGAGGAAAATAACTGACTTTATTGTTACTTATTTTTCTTTGAGGAAAAGGCAAGTTTAGCATTTAAACCCTGAAATAACTTTACAAAGGTAAAATTAAGAGGAAAACAATTACTTTTTTGTAACAGTAGTAGCTTATATATTCTAAATAGGGGTGTAAGAATGTATATAGTTAACTACTGGTTGCTAGTGGGATGGATACAGAATAACTCCAGCCTTGTGACGGATTCAACACTATAGCTTTAATTCATGTCATAGAGCTGGTGACAGAAATAGGAAATGGGTTTCATTTAAAAATTCAATGTTTTTTTCACTTTTTTCACCCCCCCCGCAATTCATTTTTTCTGTTTTCACTGCCTCCTTTTCTTTGCCCTTTCCCTTCTTATTATTCCCTTTTACCCTCCTCCATCCTTTCCTGTTTTTTTACCTTTTGCCACTGAAAATGTTAGGTGGAAAAAGAAGAAAGGGGTGCATAGAAAGGGACTGAAAAACAGTAACTAAAAATAGCCAAATTTCAGAACCAAAAACTTTTGGTTTTTAATTTTCAAGAAAAAAACTAACTTTGTTTCTTGCTTGACTGCTTGCTTGCTTGCTTTCATTAAACCCTCTAAAATGTTCTATTAAAATGCCATTTTTTAAAATTAGTTAAACAATTTTCACGCTCTCTTGGAGCTAAACCTCTGCACGCCTAGTTTCAGCATGCAGAAAAATATGTTTTTGAAGACTCTAACAAGGTTATGAGCTGGTTGGAAATACCATTTTCTATGGGTAAAAATCTGGAAAATAAATTTCCCAACAGATCTAGGTGTACTGTCGCTGGAGCTAGGAAACAGCGAATAGTCTATCACAGTTTGTCAGTCCAATATATCACAACTTTGTTACAGAATGTCAAAAACCTGTCATAAATAGAGCATAGGAAGATACTTGAAGGCTAAAGCAGGATTAAAAAGGAATCAGAACTTGTGGAAGAGGTGATATCTTTTGTTAGACCAACTAGATTTTTGCAAAAAAAAAAATTCTGTAATTGCAAGCTTTTGGGCACAAACACCCTTCTTCAGGCATAGGAGGAAAGACTGTAAAAGTTCTCCTGGGCAGAAGTGAAAGTTCATATTTCATAGGAGAGTTGAAAAGGATTCACTTTCTCAGGGATTGCTTCAAAGTGTTCTTGGGAGAAGAAACTGAAATAATTCATTCTTCCATTTTGCTGCAAGTAGTAGGCCCAGACACAGCAGAGTACACAGGGGCTATAGTGGAAGCATGAAGGGAACAAAAGGCTACAGCAAAAAAAAATTCCAACTTTTCAAGAATATTGGTATCTACAGACAAAAGCCACTTAAAATAGCTTTCCTCTTCAAGAAACCAGTTGCCAGGTTAATTACTGACCCTTTCACTGCCACCCTGGGTAATAAAGCTAAATTCAGCAAGTCCAAATAGTTAACAAATAGACTAATTAGAAACTGGATAAAATGATCATTTAAAAACCAACAAACCTCTAACTTCCTAAATACCCTTAAAATCTAACCCAAATTGTCAACCTAAGTTCCATTTGAAAAGTGACTTAATAAATAGGATTTGTGATCCCAAGTCACTCCAGTGTTATTTACCATGCTAGCCTGTACTACTTATAGCACAACAAGTAAAGAAAAGTTTTTGCATTAAATGGACTTGACTTTTCACAGGAGTTATTAACAGAAGTAGAGAAAACTGTACTTCAGATTAAATGCATCTAATTAATCTTGCAGACTGAGGCTCTAAGTGCAGACTGTAAGAGTGAACTAATTGCAGAGAGTTGAGCCAAGACCCACAGAAGTGCACAGGAGCATTTCTATAGATTTTAATAGGAACTGGATTAGTCATAGAGAACAAATTTGCTCATAATAAAAGTGTAGGTATCACCACCCAACACCAAGATTCAGCCCAAATGGCATGATATTTTTTGTTGTAACAAAAACATCCATTGTGCAAAAATATGTTGCTTTCAGCACATGCTGAAATGAAATAAAAGAACAACATACACCTACAGGCATGCAGTGGAGGGGAGGGGGAAACCTTTGCTGATGCTGATGCTAAGCTACAGAATAAGATGCAAGCCAAATTCCTCCACTAGTTTAATTTGTTGCATTGAAAGAAAATGAGCAAAACATTAAATGCAAAGTTAACCAGAGACGAGTGCAATACTATCACCACCAGTGCATGACAAATAATTAGTGACCACTCAAATTTAAAATGGAAATCAGCTTGTTCCATAGAGTAGACACAAACTGAGTCCACATGAGCCACATTTTATGTTTGAACAGGGAGAGACAACACTTAGCTCCAGTGAGGAGAACAAGATGACATAATAACACAGGAGTTTGAGGTAGTGGTTCTAGAGACAGGTGGTCAACAAAAAAGCCACAAGCAGAAAAACTTACTAAGAATCAAGAGATGAGATTGCTGAATTTGATAAGACTTACCACAAAGGACCCGATGTCACAATACCAGGCAGGATGGGATAAGAAACACTGCAAGTAGACCTGGTTTGGGATTTTCACTAGAAAATGTCTAATCATCAAAACTGAAACTTTTTGATGCATTACAGTTTCACTTAAACTTTCCTTAGAAAGGTTTCTCAGGCCTGACGTGGGATTTCTGGCCCAAACTAGACAGTGATCTACTCCAGCATAATCAATAGCCCACTGATTGGGCTGCGCACCTGAGGAGTAGGAAAAACAGAGTAAAGTTCATGCACTCTCTCCTTTAAGTTTAGGACTTGAATTTAGAGTTGCCTGCATCCCAATTGTGGATCTTATAGTAGGCTATTGGTTATTCTGTGATGGAGTTGTTTTTTTCATGAAAAAGTTTTTAAAGTGTCATGTGGCATAGGGAAAATATTAAAAACCTTTAAAAAGACTTTTTGAAGGACAGGGAACTGTCTTTTGCTCAGTTGTAACCCAAAGCATCCCTCTGGGAATTAAGGGTAAAAACCGGGCCTGACATGAATGGTGCAATCACAGACAGCTATGAAACCTGTAATACATATAGGCAACACAGTACAAAAGAACCATTGATATGACATCTCAGATTGCTTTGTCGAGTAAAGATTATTTCTTGTTAGTGAACTACTACTCTTTCTTGTTTTAAATGGAACTCTTGTATTGCTAACACACTATTGAGTAAAGTTGTCATCTGATTCTAGACGAGCTCATAGAACAGCACATAATTCGTAGCCATCTCACATTATTTACTGTCTTTTTATATCAATCCAAAAATACCCACATCATACTGGTTAATAAAGAAGTTAATCCAAATAGTAAATAATTTAAGCTAAAAATCTGTGGCAAATACAGGGCAAACCCATACTTAGCCTCATTGACTGAAGAAAGTGATGCCTTGCTTTCATTTTGATGACATTTTTTTCTGTTGCCTGTTTCTCTGCCTGCCGTTTTGTATGTAACATATAACATGTGACCACCCTGTCATCATCAATGAAAAACATGAGGTCCAAGAAACACCAGTTCCAGAGAATGGAGCCACCTCTACAGAAGGAATTTGTTTTAGGAACAGGAAGCAGCTACCTTATCAGGCAGATGGTGACTGATGTTCAGAGGCTGTAGTTATTAAGACATGTCCATAAAATGAAGAATAATCTGATTTGTCAAAGAACTTGATTTGTTTATTCTGTCCTAGATCTCTCTATTTCTGTGTTTTATTAATTGACTGTATTACTTTCTGGTTGATCTTTACTACTATTGTTTTATTTGCATCCAATATTCAGGGAGAAAAAGAGAGGATGCAAATTAAATTAGTCACAGTCACTATGGATCCTGACCCCTGCCATGTAACAGAAGTATTAACCAATTAAACTCCTGAGCCATGTCATGTGACTAGATCTTGCTCTATCTAAAAAAGGCTGCACCGGTCTATGCTACTTTGACTACAGACAGCAACACTCAAATATAAGATAAGGTGCATTCCCCACACTAGTTAGGAGAGTCTAAATGTATATCCTACCTCCACAACAGTTTTAGCTACTTAAAAGGGGTATTTTCCCAAAGTTGGAAACCTATTGTATTCTCCAAAAGAAAGGAGGCTATGGGGCTAAATGCAACATTTAGCCAAGAGCTGGGAAGATTTTAAAGTAACTCCAAGGTAAACTGCATCTATAAGTTCGAGGTCAGTCTTGAGAACGAGCAAGCAATTGCTTGGGAATCTCCTCTTGTAGAAATCCTGCCAAAACCTAGCGCAACTGCCAAGCCAGCTTGGCCTCCATCTCTTTCTGACAACAAGACTAGAGAAGGACACAATTGTCTAAGTCCCAATCTAGCAGCATGATGGTACCATCAGGTCCTGTAATGCTCCCCCTGTCCCTCACATCATGGGGCTCTGCTAGGGTTCCACCTGGTAAGGCCAAGTCTGTTAGTACTAATACATAAATGACTCACAATGCTCAGGTGAGTACTACTAAATAAGTGAGCATCACAAAATAAAAGGATTCATGCTTGGTCAAACTGTGGAAATGTTCCTTGGTTCTCTCACTTCAGGAGAAAAACAGATCCTAGTATTGACTGACTGGCTCAGAGCCAAGGTCCATCTAGTTCTGTTTTCCACATTGAAAGATGTAAGACCCTGCAGTAGGCAGACGGGGGTAATTTACCCTTCCCTCCGCATGTTAGTTCCCTTCCTAATCTATTATAGTTATGAATTGGCTTAGTCCCTGAAGCGTAGGGGGTTTGTCTAACTTACTAGGGACCTGCACTTTCTCCAGCTGAAGTAAATAGCAGACTTCCCCAAGACTTCAGTGCAGCAGGATCAGGCCCCAAAAGAGCCAGCAATCTGCTAGGTGTAATCATGCACATTCCCAGGTCGCCTTTCCCTCCTATGTGGACTGTTTCAGGGATGCTGTTGAAGTGGTACTCGCTGCCTTGCTGTTGTCAGTTGCTTTGAGAATTTATTTTTTCTCTCTATATATTTTTTTCTTGGCCTCATTGTAAATGTTTGGAATGTAACAGACACTGAAATTCATTAAATGTGTGAAATGATGGGAAAAAAAGTGTGAAATTGTAACAGTCTATTTGTGGTTGATTAATAGAAATTTCTCCTAACAATTCCCGGAACCTTCTGGGGGTCATTGGAACAGAGCAGCTGTAAAGACAGCAGGAGTAATTTAGAAGCTGCCCAATGGGGGCCATGCAGATTTCGGAACAAGTGGGGAGAGTCCCATGCACTTGTTCAGGCCAGTAGGAGATGATTGGCTATTGCAATGTCAAGTTAGCATGCAGATTAGCCCACAAGATGCTTTTAGCTGGCCTTGAAGAGGGTTATTTTGTCAAGGAAAATTACGATTAAAAAAAATTGAACAATGCCATCATCTATAAAGCTGCTGTGTTTTCTAACCAAACATTGTTGGCTGTGGTTATGCTGAATAACAAAATTTAAAAAAGGAAAGAAACTTGGATGTCCTGTTCTTGGGTCTGGTATTTTTTTTTCCTTACTAGGTTACTGAAAACTTGTCAACTAGTGCATTACTGCAGATTGCAAGTAATTCTTAGGATGCTGCTAGATGAAGCATCCTTCAGCTGAAGGCAGTAAGCTCCAAGGACAAGGGAAGTCTGATTATTTCTATTGTGGAGGGGGGAATATTTCCCTGTCATGTTTTAAACAACCTAAAGTGCTGATTTTCTTTGAGGCATCATTATATAGCTAAAAGCTTTTGCTTTAAGAAAGATACAAAAGAAAACATCAAAGTAAATGTCCCCACATTGACATAAGGGTAGAATAATGGTGACCTAGTAGCTAAGACTGGGACAAATGCTGAAAGTAATTCACTTCATTTGCTAACAATGGGGAATGTGTGACAATGATATATACCAGAAGACGAGGAGAACCACTTTTGTTGGACAACGATACCCCACAAACCCAATTGTAGGCAGATCAATACTGTCATAGGACAATTATCAAAGACCATCAGCACATCATATTTTCATACCATAAACAGCTCAAGGCGCCAGCAATGGCTTTCCTGCAGAAAGCACATAGCATAAATTTGAAGGGTGTGAAATTGACATGATTAATAATTATAGTTATTAGCACATGTGCCAGCTGCTCATGTATAGTTTATCCCTTGATTTATGGTGCCATAAATGCCCATATCTACTTCTGATGCAGAATTGAGAGGGCACACAATCATGGGCAGAATGCATCTTTCTTGGTGCCAGGAGTTCTGCTCCCCCTCAAAAAAAAAAAAAAAAAAGGGCCAAAAAGTCACCCCTGCTCCACAGAGATGGAAGCAGCCCCTTTTGTTTTCATGTCTGCCTTAAGGCTGCTGAAACCTGTCTGATCAGTGTCCCCAAAGCCTTTGAAGTTTGGATTGCAGCTAACAAGGGGCTAGAGTTTTCCCTCCCCCACACTACTTCATGCTGTTGCCAGGCTGCAATCACCATACATATTACAGATGAAACCACAAGGACCAACAATAGAAGAAGCAAAAACTAATCATCTAGGTGCCAGAAGTTAAAGCTTTTGTTTTCAAATGTAATGTAATTCCCCCTCCTTTAACCCAATAGTTTATAGCGCATTTACAAGATGGTCCATTACAGAAAATTATTTTTGTCTGATGTGATGTGAAAAAAAAATTGGGAATGCCCCCCATCAAAAAAGACACACTGATCAACACAAAACCCTCAGCATATTAATTCCTCTAACATAATGCATTCTTTTGAAGAATTGTAATAGTGTATTTTCATCTATTAGAATGCCAAAATCTTTCTAACTCTATAGAAAAGAATCACAGCTTGCCATCATCCCTATGTTTCCCTCAGAAACATATTCTGAGAGGTTTAGAAAAAGTATCTTTACGTTAATATTATTTTCAAGGAAGATAGCTATTGCATAAATACAAGAAACATTGCTATTTGTTTTGTAGATTTATCTATTTTTCCCCAGGATATTAAAGCAATACAAGTAGAAGCCAAGCAAACAGCAGAAAGATGAAAAATATTTCTGCGAAACTGTTTCAGGGGTATAGGGCATAGCCATGTTGGTCTAAGGATACAGTCAGATAAAGTTCTTTGGGTAAATCTGATACCTTTTATTAGACCAACTCAAATAGCTGGGAAAATTCTTCTTTGCAAGCTTTCGGGTACAAATACTAGCCTAAGGAACGGTATTTGTACCCAAAAGCTCGCAAAGAAGAATTTTTCCAACTATTTGAGTTGGTCTAATGAAAGATATCAGATTTACCCAAAGTGCCTTGTCTGTGAAACTGTGAAATTTAGTTTGAGTTTTGTTCTTTGGTGGAAACAATTTAGGGCCCGATCCTAATCATGGCTGGATATCTTCAATGCATATTGAACCCAGGAATAAATCATTTCTCAGGGTCAGGACCCAAATTTGTGATAGTGGAACCTGTAGTAAATCATCCAGAGTAAACAAACACACATGAGATTTGGCAAAATCTTTAGATCTTCAAAGTCAGGGGTGCTCAACTTCCCTCCCATTTTCCCATTTTCCCTCTCCTTCTGGATTAGAGTAGGGCCGGGTTGGAACTGGGACATGCCCCCTTCCATCACAAGGCTGAGCACAGGGTAGATCAAGCTCCTTTCCCCTGTGGGTGAGATGATACCCACTGTGCCAGCCTGGGCATCAGATCAGGAACACCAGCTGGATCCAGCCCGCAGATGGACCAAGCGCTGCCAATCCAGCCCACTGAGCAAAACATTTGAGCACCACTGTTCTAAGTAGTTTGTATAGATTACTGAAACTGGTGCTGAGGTTTGCCTCCCTATATTAGGTTTATATGAAAACTCAAGGTGTGAAAGACCTGTACACACACAGACTGGTGAAAAATTTTGGAAACCCAGGGGAAGTACAGTTATCTAGGGAAACTGTAAAGATTACCACAGTTCTAGTGAAGAATGTGAAACAATAATTTTGTATTTTTGGTCACAACGTTTTCAGTTTTCAACTAAAAAAGTTTTTAATAAAAGCATCTTATTTTCCACAGGAACTTCACAAAAGAAATATTTAATCAAAAACTAAACCTTGTGTTGAAAAGCAACTTAGAGGATATTAGATTAGTTCTAAAATTATATTAGTTTTAAAATTTCACTAGTAAATATGGTGGCAGCATACCCCCCTACTTTTTCAGATATATTCATTACTATATTACAAGTTTACTCTGATGCTATGATTATTTTTCTACTATATGAACAGATCACTGGGAGTATTCAAGGAATACTGATTTTTTTATAATGCTAATTATCATTGGTCATATGGGCACGTGGCCTTGTTTGTATTACCTGAATGGGCAAATCTCTTTATTACAACCAAATGAATTTTCAAGAAGCTACTGGGACTTTGAATCTTCCGGGTAAAAGTAAGAGTTTTTTATGGAGTGGCATTATGTAAACCAAGGAGCTTTAAACAAACTTAAATTATGCTTTTGTCTAACGCACATTATTGGGCTCAATTCCAAGGGCAACTGGAAGTAGAATTTAGTGGCCTGTGATATACAGGGGGCATGTCTATATGTGTGCTTTAAGGGGCAGTAGCTTATTTTAATGGGCAGTAGCCCATTCAAGCATCACAGAAAATACTTTGCAATTATTCTAATGCACAGTAAAATAGGCTACTGCACATTCAGCGTCACTTAAAAACCATGCCTATTCATTATTGCACATTGAGGCAGCCTAGTGCACAATTCTTTAGCACCTCACACTGCTGGGTGCTTATACATGTGCACTGAGGCTGCTCCAACATGCTGTAATTACAGCACGTTGGAGCATGTAATGTACAGCACATTGGAGCATAGTAATTACTGAGCTCCAGCAGACTCCAGCGTCATATGTATCTGTGTCCCCCCACCGAAAAATGGCGGTGGGGCACTTTAACTAAAGCTCATTTGATGAGCTTTAGTTAAAGGACCCCTGCCACCATTTTTCAGCAGAGGGATGCCAATACACATGCTCTGGGCACTTTAGAGCAGCTCTTCAAGCCACTCTAAAGTACCTCCCCCAACACGCCTCCCAGAGTATGTGTATAAACGCCCAGAGATACTAAATTTAATGTGCATTAGAAAAAGCACTCTAATGCACATGTAGACATGCCCAGGATATCACATTTCAGGCTTTTTGTTTTTAATTTTATGAAACTATGGATATTCCTACGGTATATTTCTAGAAGCAACTACAATGTATAATAGAGTTACTCGAGGTACTTTTACGCTAGCTAGCTCAGGTCCCAGTAGCAATGTAGCTGTGGCAGCATAGAGCTTCTTAGTAGGGTAGATTAGCTGGACTGAACTTCATGGTGGCTCTGAATTGGGTATTGCTACACTTCAACTACAGCTGTTTTTGTGCCTAAAGTATAGGAGGCATAGAGAAATATAGGGAAAAATCACTTCCATCCTGGGTTTATAATCTCATTCTTAGCCAATTTACTTACTGTGGGCACTCTATACATGCATTAATGAGCTGTAATTATGGCACATTAAATTTAGTACCTGTAATAACAGCCAGTGCACTTCTTTCAAGTAATAGCCAGAACAGGTCTTTTACGAGATGCTAACGTGACAGCAGACTAATTCTACTGTGCATTAGCACATTAGCATGGCTCTTGCCATAATGTGCTTATGCGCAGTAGAATTAGTCTACTGAACTTTTAGCATCTTGTGTTGACACGCCCTATATGATTTCCTGGCCATGCATGGACTTTAAATTTTTCAAGCTCTGCATTACCAGAAAATAATTTGGTATGCATGTGTAGACCTCATTTTGAATTGTGTAGTGTGGCAGGACACTGGTATCCCTACCACTTTAAGGACTGGGCCAGGGAGGGGCAGGTGCCTGATGAGGGTGGCAACTTTAAGGCCCAGCTTCCTGAGCTGAGAGCAGTTCATGATCAGACAGCAGTGGAGAAACACCTCTCTGCTGAGCTCTGCCAGGAACACCTTAGAGGTAAGAGTGAGGCTATGGTGATGTCTTGGAGATCTCATTGGTCCTGAACATGACCTAAAACTGCACCCTGCTGGGGTAGGGAGGCCTGGTGGGGCTGCTGGTAGTGTGACTGTCCCCAGGTAAGTGCCAGGAGTGAGCACCTCCCTGGTGTAAGGTGGGTCAGGGTTCCTAAACCTCAGCTCCCACCTTGGGTGGGTTATATAATGCAGGGAAGGCCAGGTAAGCTACTTGAAGTGCCTGAGCCTGCTGGAGTGAGTGATCCCACAGGGCCAGGCACACTTTGCGAAGCACCTGAGCCGGGAATGGGGGACGCCTGAACCCTGTGAGCAGGCAAGCAGCTTAGGCCTGACCCGAGGTACCCAACTGGTCCATGCTGGGGCCAGGACCCAGACGGGGTCAAAAGGGCCAGAGGCCCACTGTGAGGGATGTCCAGAGAGCAAAAGGCTTGGGATCCAGACTGGCCTGAGACAGGGCCAGGGCCTAAGGGGGAGCTGAAGGTCCCAGAGAGGGGACCACAGCTAATGGGTGACTTTAGCTGCCTGGGATACCATCTGCAAGTCTTGGACCACAGTGTAGGGCTGGAACAGAGCTGTGGATACCTCCCTAAACATCAGGGTTCAAAATGTGCAGCCTCCTGCCTGGTTAACATCTTCATATTATTACATCAAGGCACGGCAGGAAAGCAAGGTGGGCAGCTGGCCCATAGACAGGAGGCAGGTCAGTGTTTGCATCGGGCATGAATGCTTGCCCCTGTCACACGTAGTCACTAGAACTAAATCCTATTTTACATCACATGACTAAATGGCAGTTATGTAGCTATATAACTTTAGGTCTTTGGTGCTTAGGCATACTCTGTGATTCAGCTCTGGGCGCAGAAGTGCCTGCACATCCTCTGAGCATGCTTAGTACAACTGTAGTCTGGCTAGGCAGTTATGCAACAACATATATTTGCTCACCCACCCAGATATGTGGATAAAGCTAAATAAGTCCTAAAATTGTAGCTGGGCAAAACCCCACAACTAGAAGGGGTCAGAAGTTGGCCCCCTATTGTTTTAGCCGAATAGAGCAGGGAGTTCAAGGCCCAGGTTCAAGGTCTGCCTCATCCATTGTTAACATTTACAGTCTCTTGATATGAAGATGATGGTCTTCCCATAAATACGGAAGTCATTGGTGAGTTCATAGGCGACTAAGAAAGTCAATCCAAGATTTGCATGTTCAGCATCTAAATTCCAAGTACAAAATAACCATCATACAATCATTGCCTCTATGTAGGTCTGCGACTAAGGGCTTCTGGTAATCACTGGCACCTGCCCCCATTGCCACTCACCCATCACTGTAGGACTTACTTTCAAGGAAGATATCTGCATGTGTTTTCTTTTAATGTGGATTCTGCTGCACATCAGCAAATGCATGATACTTTATGGGAAGAACACCTCAATCCAATGGCAAAGGAAACCTAGCCAGCTGGAGCTTTCATCCACCCTTGCAAACATTGTGAAATATTTCTTCATCTTCCAGCTCCACTGTTGAATACTTTTATTTTATTTTTGGATCACTATTAGTCTGGAAACCTCACTCTCAACCTTGTGTAACTCTACCAGGAATATAAAACTCTAGATGACATAGCTCTTGAGGTCATTGGTAGCTCACAAGCCTCTCCATGAAAATCATCTGCTTCATAAACTCTTAACTGAAGACCCAAACAGATGGAGGCTTAAGAGGCTTAAAACTTGTAAACCATTGTACATGAAGCCCACAAGCTCCTGGAAGAGATTGGGGATACTGAACCAAACCTATGGGCAGCAATGGAGTGGGACAACCACTGGGAAGGGTCAGGTTTATTCTTACAGTGTTTTATACCAACACCAAACAAGTCCCCCATTGGGCACAATTTTGACAGAGAAGCATGGGTCAAGCTGAGCAGCCTACGATCTGAATGTGTATGCTTTGAAACAACACTGCATAACATCTTGGACAGCCCCCTGGATGAATGCAATGTCCAACAAACAGCACAGGACTTAATCAAAAGCTGCAATCTTTACAAATGCCTACATGGGGTAGATGGAATCTGCACATAGAGCAATAATACCAGACAGTGGCTCACAGATTTGGAAGATGATATCTAACACCATACAAAATAAGAAGAAGCCTCTCTATCATGTCAAGTTTTCAATCTTTGGGATTGCAACTGCCTCATCCACAGCGGGTTGAACTTGCATTTCTTGTTTCCCAGCAAGTGCTCTAATCACCTAGCCACAAGTTAGGTATTATCCAGCTGCTCTTTGAAGATAACCTTTGAAGAGCCAAGAGAGGGAGATATATGGCGCTAAGAGAAAGAGTCAGTGTGTGTGTAACTCAGTAAGATGCATGATGCCATAGATATAACCAGGATTTCTTTCTAACCTGGGCCTTTGCTCCCAGTGGGACAGAAACTTTCCCCGTGCTGTTTATCCAGTGAATATTAAATTCAAGGTTTTATCAGCCACCTTCAAGAAAAAGTATGGATAATGATAAAGCTATTATCTGTAACTTAGCCTGTTTTTATTCTGTCTGTTACTGTTCCAATTTGGTAAAGTACTAAAGTCCATCCTCAATTTTGAACATGCAAATTGTTCCATTGAATTTAATGGAACTTAAATTATTGACTGCCTTGCTTATTCAGAGGCATAATAAATGGTATCCTATAACCATTTAAAATATCATACCACAAAATTACTGGTCTGTAATTTTCTCTCTTAAGTATAGTCATTTGCAATAAAGTAACTGTGCACATGTATGTGCACAACTGTAGCAGTGATGAGTATGGTCAGATTTTTGTCTAGTCCATTTAACATCTTCAGTTTTTGACAGAGGTTCAGCACTGACTGTGGGCTTTAGTCCCATTTTTGCTCAGATGAGTTAAACTAAGACTATGGCCTCTTTCATTATATCATCCCCTAACATTTAAAGAAAAGAAAAGAGGTGATTTTTTTTTCTAGAACCTGGGACCTATGGGGAAGTTTAGAAAGATTGTGAAGTAGTGTAAAACAGAATATCCAACTTGATTCTCAAGGTGATACCTTCAGATTCAGATTTGTTGTATGGAGTGTTGGTAACTGATTCTGATAATAAGTCTCAGTACTACATTACAATAAAATTGATAATAAAGTTGCCAACATTACATAAAAGTCATTTATAAGACAGATAGGATCACACTTGCTTATGGGAAGAGGAATTACATTAAATGAAACTGGGGAGATCTACTGAACTGTCCTTTGTTTTCAGTCAGTGTTATGGAGAGTTGAAGATTTTATTGTTCTTGTGCAGAGTGACAAGTTCAAAATGTAGCTGTATATTATGGCCAACAAATCTAAATGTCAGTATTGGAAAACAGAACCATACCACGAACAGTGATTCAACACCGATCAAAACTGATTAACTTATTATATAACATGTTATCCAGCTAGTCTCTCACTTTCCTAAAGAACAGTTATGCAGAAATGGGCATCTTCTCAAATCACACAATTCAAAACAAACCATTTGCATAATATATATTTTCAGAACAGCAAGTGGGTGGTGTTTAAGCAACTGCAGAGATAAACATAAAAATCAAACATTGGATTATAGGAAAGCAGGGCTGGAAGGGACCACATCTGGCCATCTTGTCCATCCCCCTGCTCAAAGCAGGGTCTTCCCTAACTAAACCATCCCACCTAAGTGTCTATGTAATCTGCTTTTTTGAAAACTTCCAAGGGTGGAGATTCCACAATTTTTCTAGGTCATCTGTTTCAATAATCGCCAACCTAAATTTCCCCTACTGAAGGTTGAGGCCATTGGTGTTGTCCACAGACTTGCTTAGGAAGCACTCAATCCCATTGTCCAACTCGTTAATTAAGATATTAACAATACTGACCCCAAGATTGACCCCTGAGTAATCCCACTTAGGTATAATGATACAACCAGTTATGTATGCACCTTACAGTATTTTCATGTGTATTTACTTAGCTTGTTAATGAGAATATAATGGGAAACAATCACAAAGCTTCACTAAAATCAAGGTATGTCATATCCATTTCTCTCCCTCCATCCACAGAACCTGTCATCTAATCACAGAAAGTTGATTAGGCATACTGTTGGTGAATCCATGCTGGATGTTCCCAATCACGCTGGGTGTCTATACACATGCTCCGAGGTGAAGGGGAGTGGTGTTTTAATTAGAGTGGCTCTGAGAGCCATTTTAATTAAAGCTCCTGCAGCCTCATGTGTATTCAGCATCCTGTGCTTCAAAATGGTGGTGGGGCACTTTAACTAAAGCTCATTTTGTCACAGTTTAGTTAAAACACCCCACTGCCATTTTGAAGCAAGGACACTGAATACACATGATGTGGAGTCTGCTGGAGTGTGCTAATTAGCAATTAATCAAGTCTCCTCTGACATGCTAATTAGCACATGTCAGAGTAGAGGTCCATCACATGTATAGATGCCCTTTTTCAGTTACCTGGGACCTCATCCAACTCCATAATTTCTCAGAAATGATAGATAGTGGCTCCAAAATTACCTTTCCTCATTTCTGTCTGTACCCTGGGATACATTCCATTTGGCCCTCCTGACTTGACTGCACCTAGTTTCTCTAAATAATCCCTAACTGTTCTGCCATTATTCTAAGACGTTTGTCTCCTTCTCATCTTTGGACAGAAACATTGACATAAATACATTTTATTGGGTGAGGGGAGGAAGGAGAGGAACATTACTAATATGTTTGGTTGGCTCTTTTGATGGCCACCATTTTCTTCCTGCTCCTGGAGAGCAGTAAAATGGAATTCATTAACTTCTTCCATTGTCTTGTATTATTCCAAGTGTGAATGAATGGTGTGAATGGGTGGGAGGACAGAGAGAGAGATCACAAGCAGTGAAAGACAAAGTGTGAGGACCTAGGGCAGTGTTTCCAAATTAAGCTAACTCCCAGTAATGCTCAAAGTAAAACAGCTTTCCTCAACTCAAAAGTTTACATACAGAGTGTTGCCATACTGCCTACTAGGAAGCGGTGTGGGAAATTTCTAGCTTAACAGGGTTTCCCACCAAAGATCTCTTTTCCTAGTTAAATTTGGGTGGCAAAATACTTCTATAATTTGAGAAGAAGTAGATTATTCCTCATCTCCTCGAGTAGTTTATTATATTGCCATCATCATTTTTAAATACTATTACTTATAATTGTATTGGCATATAGGAGCAAGAAGGACCCCATTGTGCTAGGTGTTACACAATATGTGAATAAAAAGATGGTTTTTGCCCCAAAGAGTTTATAATCCAAATATTAAACAGGAGACAATAGGTGAACAGGTGAGACAGTTGTAGGGGCAGAATAAAAAAGGCAAGATGTACTGTTGTCATTATCTTTGTCATCATTATATTCAGTAAGCCAAGCTGGCAAAACCTCTTCCTTTTTGTATCTTTGAATGTGCCTAGAAGATCACTAGAGTAGTTAGTAGTCAAGTAGGGGACAGAGCTAACAGATCAGAAATGTTTTGTAGCAGTTTCATTTTAGGTCCCTGTCAGAAGTTATTTGTTGTACATTATATATAACTACCATGGAACAAACTAACATGCCAGACCTTAAAGCAGTTTATCCCTCAGTTAAACTGGTGGATCAGTTTCAAATAAGTTGCTCATTGGACAGCAAACTCTTTGTGGCGTAGAAGTATCCCACATAAATGTTAAGGTGGCCACTGGTATGTAACCATTTGTCAAGCAAGAGTTGTGCATATATTGTGCAACATACTATTGTTTGCCAGTAGCCTGGCAAAAATGGATCTTCGAAGGGGCTTAAAAGTAAGCAAGACAGGATGCTTTGAAGAAGGGGTCAAAAGGGTCATAGCAGGCATCACATCTGTAGATAAGTACAGAAACGATTATATGACAAATTTGCTCTACGGATTTGTTTGATAGGAATGTAATCGGTGGAAAAGTAAGAAAAAAACTGAAGTGAAAACCAGTAAATCAGTGTTTGGGGTGTAAAGTGTCTGCCAAAGGGGTTGAGTGTAAGAGGGGAAATGATAAAAAAAGAGATGAGAAGGAACTAAAAGAGGGAAACAAACTTCCTGGAACCTGGGACAAAGGGATTAACAATTAAGGATCTAGAAGAGAAAAAATGGGACAGTGAAATAGAAAGATGTCAGAGAGAGTGCCATGCAGCCAAATTCTTGGCATGTTAACAACATATGGTACTTCAAAAAAGATTGTATACAAGAATGCTTTTGAGGGGACTTCTGCAACTTTTAACAACAATGAAGCTGATCCTTGCTAAAGAAAACATAAAATTAAGGCCTCTGCATTCTACCCCTTCATAGTAATAGATAATGATGACATATTTAATATGACTAGTATTTTTTCAGAAGTGAATTTTGCAAAAATACTTATCATCTGTGGTCAGCAAACAAGACCATAATGTTGTGTCTATCACAGCACAAACAGTATATTAATGGAGCCATTAATCACCATCAAAACCATATTAGGAGTGAAGATAGCCAAAAAGAGCTTAACTGACAGCAAGTGGCCATAAACCTGTCCAAAAACTAATTTGATTACCATCATACCAGCATCTGTGCCACTTACGAGGGTTCATTTTTTTGATGAAATTAAGTAGACAAGTCATTCATGCGTATAATAGACATCTAAATCATGGTAAACATGTTGCTGGCAAGAAAAGTAGTTAAAGAAAGTGTGAGATTGTTTTGTGGGCTAAATTTCATGCAAAACAATCTGACAGCACCACAACAGTTGGTCGGAAACCATTGTCAAACTCATCTTGGACCGAGCCAAACAACAAGTGAGAAATGTTTTGATTCACGGTCAATGGAATAAACATCATTGAAAGTCAGGGAATGCTGGGACCCCCAAGCTATTTGCAAGAAGGACTGCTTTGCCAATATAAACGCATGCTCTTTATCAGTAATAAATATTCCCTACAAACAATCTGTTTTATTTGTAGACAGTTAGATCCATTATGTTTTCATCTTGACAGGCAGGACTGCAGGATGCTGCATTTAAATGACACAAACTGTATAGGAATGTATTTCCAGATGATAACCGAGCTTAGTGTCTCTACATAAATCAGGGAAAGGATATTATTCAATAAGATGTATGTCCAGATTTCAGCCTCATAAATGCAGAGAGAAACCAAATTTTCAGGGCTTCTTAGCCTTCTGTAGGCATTCAGAATGATTCTGGGCAACTGTTAGAAAATTCAAATGTAATAAGTAATACTGGAATGTGATAAATACAGGGACTCTTTCTTAGCAAAGGAATAGAAATCAACATGTTTCACCAGCAAGTGCCATTCTTATATCTGCTTGACACTGAGGTTCCTTTCTGAAAAGGTATTCATTTCAGAAAAAAACATGGCTGGCAAAACAATGCTACAGAATAAACTCTTATGAATAAAGATATTTATTTTCTGTACACTGTAGTGGCAAATCTACTGTTGAAAACTTGGAATACTTTGCCTGCAATGCATTCATTCAGAATAAGGGGCCAGATTGCACTGTCCCCAAAATAAAGCTGTGTGTGCTTAAGATAGGCAGAACTATTTAGAAAGAAGTGATGTTTTCTGTATGGTATTTCAAACATAATCAATATCGTACCGGATGACAAGCCACTTAAAATTTACCCAGTGTAAGTGTTTTACATAGGCTGAACACGCAACAAAACTGAACAAATACATATGAAACACAAGGGGGACCCATCTACAGAGAGACTTTTAAAATCCAAACCTAAGAGGGTTTGTTTTTTCAGACTAGACATTAATGATAGAGCGACTGCCATTTATCTCCAGTCCTTTTATGAATCACTGTGATACTAACAGTGAACACCTTGCCTTTGCTGTGAGCAGTGCCTCAAACCATGGGAAGCTGACTGCCATTCACAAGCCAATGCCTCGTAGGCAGCTCCATCTTACCTGAGTTTGCAGATGGGCCATTCCCCAGGTGGGTCTGGCAAAACACTTCTCATTAATCATTGCTTAAAGCCCTCTCAGTGGGAAGACCTCAGGTTAGACATCATTTGGAAACAAATTGGGTGAAAAATAGCTCTGACAATAAGGAACCTACATGGAATTCCCCTGTGAGAGCTTCAGCAGTGTGAAAACAGACTCTTCCAAGACACTAAATGATCTGTCAGTTAGCAAATGACATTATAATCCAGTTTTATGCCGTAGACAAATCAAGGCCTTTTCTGAACTTCCTCTCTCTCTCTCTCTTTCCCCCTTATTTTGCCTTTGCTTTCTTTTTAAGTGCTTGGATGTTTGATAAAATCCAAATGTGAGAAAAGTATCTAGTAAGGATACTGCAGAACTCAGAAAATATTATTTTTCAGACAGCAAGGAAGTGATGATACCAGAGCTTTAAAGGCTGAGAGGTTTTGACAGAAGCATAATCTGGGGGACTGAGCCATGGGCCAGGAATAAGAAGTCATGCTTTCTAGCCTTGCCTTTCCATTGGAATTGAATAAATCATTGACATTCCCTCTGCATGTGTTCCCTTGACAGAGATCCTGATTCAGCAAGACACTGGAGCATGTAGCTAGCTTTAAGCATACAATCAGTTTCATGGAAGTAATTGGGGCTGGTTATATGTTTGAATTCCAGCTGTGGTTAAGTGCCTCACCTATAAAGGAGATAAATTAATTTGCCCAACACAGAGTAGCGGAGTGCAGATTTTCTGTACAACACTTTGGAGATGTGCCACACTATACTAGGTAGCAATGGCAACCTGAAAGAAAATTAGAGAGGAGCAGGTTAGCTGGGTAAAGCCATGCTGCTTCTTCCAGAATAACTTGCTGTTGCCCCTAGGATTCCTTCTACCAGAGACAGGGCAAGGATTGACACGGCCCCTCGTCTGATTTGGTATCAAGTGAATTAGTAACCCCTAGGCTTATTACAAGTATTCTTCCTTGGACTACAACCTGGCAAGCGGTTCCTTCAGGCATTACAGCAATGATCTTCAGTGGTATTGGCCTCAGATCCTCTGCTGGGCGTGCAGGATGTTAGTTTCTGGATTCCTCGTTGTTCAGACAAGAAGTCCAAGGTTGTTTCTGTCTCCCCAGGCTGGCAACGCAGAACACACACGTTCCTTTGTTTGTCCATCACTTTTTTAACCTTTCTCATCGCAGTCCTTTGGCTCTGTACCAAGCATTCCTTATATGGTGCACCAATCCCCTGGCACTGTGCCCGCCATATTCCTTATGGGAGAACTGCTGTGCTTTGCTCGCCCAGCACCCAGTCACAGCACTCACATCAGAGGGCACTCTGTTCAATTTTGCTGCTTAGTTCTGGAAAGGCCTGGACTATGGCTAAAAGCCTTAGCATAACTCAAGTTTGCCTGCTACACCTGCAAGCCTCAGGGAAGTGTAACTACAGTTGACATGCAAGAGCAGGAAATAGTCTAGGGAACACTCACTTTGAGTAACAAGGATCATTTTTTAGCTCTTCCAGGCTACAGCACTGTATCTAATTCAAATACAACCTGAAGTCCTGAATTGTTCTTCTGAATTGGGGCCCCTGGTGACCATTTAAAAGAAGATATCTCATATGCACTGAAACCGATCATGGGCCACTACATGGTCACAGAGCACATCCAGGTGTTTTGCAAGATGGTTTCCATAATACCGACCAGTCTTCAGGGGCTGAGACTGATGCTTCTTGCTGGTTGGAACCCAGCCTACCATCCTTCTGGAGTTTTCAGAGGCTTCAATTTTTTTTTTTACCAACTCTCGGAAACCTGAAACCCAAGTCCTTTCCCTCCATTACTGTTTCCTGTCTCTCCGTGTCAGGCATTTCTTTGGTCATATTCACAGAGGATGGAAGCAAAAACACATGAAGACAGAAGAAGACTCTGAAGTTACCTAGATGTGCTTTTTTGCTTTTGAATGCTGTATAAGAGTAGCCAGGAGAGAGAGAGAGAGATTTTAATTCTGCTGATATGTTTTCATTGCTTTCTTTACATTTTAATTGCTCCTGATTATCACTTTGAAACCTCTATTTTAACCATATAACACAAGAAGTGTGCTGGTGTTCCTCCCTCTAGAATAAGAATTCAACAGGAGACCCAGGGCATGTCTACACCATGCCCAGCAATGGTGCTCCACTCTGAAAAAGACCCCTCCTTCCCCCAGTGCATTCCTGCTCCGTGTGCACCAAGTGCTGAAAAAAGGTCATGTAGCAATGCACCGGCATACTCTCAGGGCATGCAGAGCCCTGCTTTCTGGCTTAGGCATGCTAATGAGAGCTGTGCTGGACACACACCCAGTACTGCCCTAGCAGCATCGAAGTGACCTTTTTGGCGTACAGGAAATGGAAGTAAGTTGGGCAAGGCACATTTTCATAGCAGCTCTCTGTAGTTCCAACTGGTGCCAAGTAGACATGCCCTCAGGGCTCTTGGGGTTATGAAGGGTTGAATGTTTCCTACAGTTTGATTCTGACTTTGGGCACTACCAACTCTGGGTTAGTAGTTAGTCAGAAGCTATTTAGGAGCCTATGGCAAATGCCACATGAAATGATGGCTTTCAGCAGTTTACTTTATGTCTGTTCAATCACTTGCTTTTTGTTTTTCATTCAAATATCTCTATGACAGTCAAGGTTTCTTTTTTCCTAGGGACCTTTTGTCAATTTTTTGTCTAGAGTGAGTCAATGATTTCAGGCAGTCCAGATTGCTGTTGGCATTAATCGGTCTCCTTGTAGTCAGTGATAACACAGAGGCTGAAGGCTGAATAACCTAAAGGCTGAACTATTCCTTCCACTTTTTGAGATGGTACTTATAGAACTAGACTGAGACACATGAGTATGACCTGAGATAGCTTTCCTGGATGTCTCCATATTATCCCTACTCTGTACATTTTGGACTCCAATAAAATCAGCACCCTTTTTAAGCATAAACTTTTGCTAAAGAAGACCAAAGAAAACCATTTATTTAACCACAAAGAACACAGCTGATTCACCCTTTCCACTTTGGGTAATACTTTACCCCCCAAAAAGTCCTATTGAAATCAGACCCAGAATGAGTGGCATTTACATGGTATATTGCTGTCAGATTTTCAGTTATGTCCTCGAGGTGTGGGAAGAGCAATGCAGATCTAGCATTCATCCCAACTCAATATGTTTGCACCTCTCTGATGGTCTCTGGAGAGCTTCTGGTTGCAGCCAAGCTCACTCATCACACAGAATTAGTGAGCGTGTGAGTGTTTTAGCATGGCAGCCCTGCACAGCAGTCACCAAGCAAGAAGATTTATTGCTTTATTTGACAATCTGTTATTCACTAACGGAGCATGACACATCTGGGACTAGGAATCATCAATTAGACATCAAAGAGAAGAACAGCAACCTTTTTTGCATTGGTTTAGTTTATCCAGTTCACATTTAAAGACAGTAGTTAGTCCAGGATTCAAACCAAATCTGAGTGAGGAGAAACAAGGTACACAAAAACTGGAGAAGGATAGAGATTGTTTTTTCCATGGTTGATAACACAGTTTATGGGGAAATGACCTCACTGGCTTGCACAGCAAGGAGGGGTATTGTCGGTCACTTTGCCTCCATTCTTCTTGTCTCCATTAGGCATATTAATGACGAGAAACAGTTTGTTTAATCTTGATAGACTGGTTGGGAGGAATACACCAAACTCACATAAATACAGATGCCATGGGTGTTTTAAATCTTGGGTGAAGTTAAATTAACCCACTCAGCCCACTGCTGAGAATATGCAGAATTTGTGCGCCATGGCACTGTTTGGAACATCAGTTTCTCATTTCTCCTCTACAACATGTGGTTGGAGAAAAACAACAAAAGCCCTCACTCTCTTCCTCACCCCTTCCCTTCAGACATGCTAGGACAGAGTTTGACAAGTCACAGGAGATTTTTGGCAGGGTTTTTCACTTGTTTGCTTGTTAATATTTTGGAAACTCTCAGGCCCTAGTCTAAAATGGACAGACATAACTCTGATTGTAGTCAATGGAAGTTGTATCCTCTTATATCAGGGCTGAATTTGGCCTTCAGTCCTACACATGAAACCTTATCTTTCAGGGCAAAGTCAACTATTTCTGGATTTCTGGTAAATCAAATAATCAAACACTCAATTACTATGAAGCATTCCACTTTACATTTGAGCCAGTCTACATTAAAAATGCACATGTAGGCATTGTTGACTACTTTGGTTCACAACTAGAATTCAGTAGAAAAGTTTGAAATACTAATGGAAAGTAAGGGGGTGAGGGAACAAGCTGAATACAAATTTTCACAAGTTACAATAAGCTAACATCTTCATGCACCAAAATACTCTAGGTGTTCCTGTTTGACAACTGCAGTATGTTGTTCTGTTATTTTACCTCTCTAATCTTTTGAAGATAGAAACTAAGGTCAGAGAATAATAGAAAAGGAGGGTTGAAAGAGACCTCAGGAGGTCATCGAGTCCAATCCCTGCTCAGGACAGGATCAGCCCTGTCTAAGCCATTTTAGACAACTGTTTTATCTAACGCATGCTTTAAATATCTCATTGCATCTCCTGGAGCCATGCCGTTCCAAATGTCACACTTGTGTTTCATGGGATTAGGGAAAGTTCTGGAATAACAGGAGACCTATTATTCAGGTCTGCTATTATTCTTACGATGGTTCATAAGATGCTGAAAAACACAAAACTGACCTAATTGTTTGGACATTAAATTAGAGTCATTTTAAATCCTTTCAAGACTTTTATGAACCCCAAAGGGAGACCTAATATTTTCTACATGGAACATTTTAATTTTTCTTTCAATTTTAATTGCTCCCAAGTCTTTAATTAACCTGTGCCAGAGGCCTATGAGCATACAGATCTTTTTATTGTTATTATTAACTGCATTTTTTAAAAAGGAAATTTGCTCAGCAGGTATAGTTCTTTACGCTGTCTCATCTCCACTGGTAGTTATTTAGTTAAGCGGAAAAATATTCTCTTACTTTTATTCTTTACATTTTTAGTTAGCT
The DNA here is from genome assembly GCF_001723895.1 of Crocodylus porosus. Taxonomy (NCBI): domain Eukaryota; kingdom Metazoa; phylum Chordata; order Crocodylia; family Crocodylidae; genus Crocodylus; species Crocodylus porosus. Next base: position 129,822,810 of record NW_017728943.1, read on the forward strand.
TTAGGAAGAAATTTAAAAAGAAACTAGGTGGTGATTCAGAAACAAGAAAAGGTAGAGGGGGGCATGAGTAATCAACAATGAAGAGCAAAAAAGAAAACTCAGGGAAGAAGTACTCCATCTTTCCCTTTCAGGGTAAACTCAATATTGGTGAAATCCATACTTCACAGGACTTAGCAGTATAAGCTTATCCACAAGTCAGATATAATGCAAGCTTCACCTCATCCTCTCAGTGTGCTTTAAATGGGAACACTAGGGCTCCAAAGCAGAGGCATAACTAGCAATTTTTGTGCCCTGAGCAGAGATGCCAGACAACAGGGTGAGAGGGTGGGGGTGGAGGGCT
>NW_017728943.1:129823249-129840858 GCF_001723895.1 Crocodylus porosus
GGGGGAGAGACAAGTGCCAGAGAGTCTCCCTGACCCCCAGTAACTCAAAGTTCCCAGTGCCAGTGGCTGCTGCTGCTGTCGTTTCTGCCACAATCTCCCCACACCGTGGTTGCTGCTGCCATGGCACAGGATCCCTGCACCCACCCCGAATTATGCCACTACTCCAAAGTCAAACTCAGTCCAAGCCTACTGCCCCATTGGGCTGACATAGTTACTGCCTGCCATTGGCAGCAGCAGGTGGGTTCCCTCATCCTGCCTTGTCCTCCCAGGTGTTTCCCGACTGCCTAGCAGCAGGCATAGGGAGTAGGAGCCCACCACCCATCACTGCCGCTGTTTCCAGCCAAGCATGGAGGATAAGAGAGGGGTGCTGAGAGTAGGAGGAAGGATACTTACCTGATTTGGAAACTTTAAAAAGTTCTCAGTTGGTGCTCCTGCAGTGTAATCTTGGAAGGGAAGTGGAGGGGGGATAGCTGCTGGTAGCTTCTTCCATACCCACCTTTACAAAACCCTGGATCCTCCTATACTTCTAGACACTTTAGGCTTCTCAGACTGAAGAACCAGGTGTCCATTTGTAGCTGGGTCAGCAGGGGGCAACAACTTTTAGCATAAGTGCAGGGTAAAGCCCAAACCAATGTTTTTAAGCAGTAGCAAGCCACTCCTCCATGTACCAAGAAACCTGAGTGTAGGAAAGCTTCTCCTCCATAGCGCTTGTGTGTGTTCCCATCCCCTCCTCCACTTGAGGATGTGGAACTCAGGTAAGAGACATCCCAAGGACAATGGAGGGCACCAGAGTGCCAGCAGGGAGGCTCACCTCGCTATCCAGCAGTGTTGTGGATTTCCATTCCATTGGCTGACTCTGTATAAATGCCAGAGGGAAACAATAACCTTCTCATCTTCTCTGTATCTGGGAGGGGAGAAGGAATTGTTGGAACTTAGACCTCGCTGCAGAGTAAGCATTAATCCAAGGAAGTGGACATGTCACTTTGTTTATTTGCTCCAGCAGAGTGACACTGTCATTCCAGCTAATGCCCACTCACCCTCTCAAACATGTGAAAGCAAGGGTTTTTATATGAGACACTAGAGTTTAACATTGCAAATACAGGCAGTCCTCGATGTACATTTCGAGTTACAACGTTTTGCACTTACAGTGTTTATAAATTGACACCCTGTTTCAACCTTATGACATCAGTTTCGACTTTACAACACTTGAGCTGATGTGATGCCATGCCAGTGAACAGGTTCACTGCGTCACTCATCTCCCTGGAGAACATTTGTCCAAACTTCTTTGGAAAGCAGACACAACTCTAGAAAAACTTGCAGCCAAGACTCCTGAACAGACTCCAGCCAAAAGCCTTTCAAAACGTCCAGCAAAGTCACCTCAAAGAAGTCCTTCCAAATCAATATGATTGCTATTTACAATATAAATACATTAATGTGGCTATATTACTCATCTATAATTGACCGAGTACAGAATTCTGGGGCATTTTTGGTGAAAATAGGGTATCGGGCCTTGGTTCAGGAACCAATCCCCCATTTATAGCATTGTTTCTTATAAGAAATTGGTTCCGAGTTACAAAGTTTCGACTTAAGATGTGATTTTCAGGAACCAATTGTGTCGTAAGTTCGAGGATTGCCCGTACCTGCCTGACTGGGTGACTATACACAGAGGTATGCAAGGAAGGGGTTAACTTTATCTCTCCAAACTAATGGAAAGACCACAGTTGCCTGTCTGGGGTTCAGGGATTTGCAGGGAACACCTATGAGGAATTAATGAATCACTCCCACCCCAACACACTATAAAAGGAAGGGACCATGCATCTGGCTCCATTAATATGTATCAGGGAAGAAGAATTTCTCAGGAGCAGATTAAATAAGAGCCAGGCAGTGAGTGCTTTTCCTATCTGGAGCTTAGGAGAATAGAACCATACCTCAAACGTTTGTTCTAGAGTTCAGCTGAAGTGAAAATTTTCATGTGTATGTTAGGATGCCTAAAGGGGCATCATGCCCTTTACATATATTCTTCTGCTTTTCAAGAAAGCATGCTATAGATATTTGTAAACACATCTGAAGGGCCCTTTCCTTTCCTGTTCTGACCTGTTATTGCTTTTTAGCAACCCCACTGTTAACCATTGCTGATCATTTGTTTGTAATACATCAGATAGTCCTTCTGGCAAAGTTTTTACAAGCTAAATTTAAAAAGACAGAGGGTGGTAGAGCAGAGGAAATACCACTAGCTCCATTTCAGCACTGGAGGAGTGAGATCATGTGACGTGCTAAAGCACTCACCACTGAACCTGAATGTCTTCAGCCCCAGAGTAAATCACAGCAACAAATAAAATCATGAGTGATGCGGCCTACAAAGAGCCACAGAACAGGCAACTTCAGTGTGTATGGGGGAAAATATCCAAAGGCATTTAGATGGATTAGAAACTTAGGTAGGTGATAGCAAAATATGAATTATTTTAAAAAATGTGAGTTAGGAATTTTGACAGTGAGTGAGTCTACATGTTCATTAATGTGTTTTAGGTCATGTGCATTAAATCTAGTACCTCCACTGTGAGGTACTAGAAAATGCACATTAGCCTATTTAATATGCTAAAGAGCATGGGTTTTTTGTGATGCTTTAATGTGCATTACAATAGGCTAAAGCCTATTTAATATTTTCATAGTTGGTAGGGTCATAAGGGACCTGAGCAGATCAAGTCTGACCCCCTGCCATGGGCAGGAAAGGATGTTGGGGTCAAATGACCCCAGCTAGGTGATTATCTAGCCTCCTTTTGAAGACCCCCAAGGTAGGAGTGAGCATCGCTTCCCTTGGAAGTTGGTTCCAGATCCTAGCTGCCCTGACAGTGAAGTAGCACCTCCTGATATCTATCCTGAGTCTACTCTCAGTCAACTTATGGCCATTATTCCTCATTAATACCGGCAGTGCTCAAGGGAACAGGGACTCTCCCATAGCCTGCTGGTCCCTGTTGGCCAGTGTGTAGATGGCCACCAGACTCACTCTCAGCCTTCTCTTGTGGAGGCTGAACAGGTTCAAGTCCCATAGCCTTTGCTCGTAGGGCCTGCCCTGCTGCCCCCTGATCATGTGAGTGGCCCTTCTCTGGACTGTCTTGATGCTAGCCACATCCCTCCTGAAGCGCAGCACCCAGAACTGGATGCAGTACTCCAGCTGCGGTCTGACCATATATGCTAAAGCACACGTGTAGATGCATCCAGTGAGAATCCCATCCAGGAATTTTCAAAGGGAGGTAGATACCTGGAATTAGAACAAGGAAAAAATGCTTATTAGTGATTGTGAGGGACTCCTGTTACTTGCAGAGATGGGCCCCAAGTTGGGGTAAGACAGCTGATTTTGATCTAGCTGCAGGAAAATAGGCTACAAGTGCCTACTGCAGGGCTAGCTGACTAGCAGGAGGATGATAGGACAGTGCCTTGGTTAAACAGTGAGGGCACTGCTACAGTAACCAGGGAAATAGCAATAAGCTTCCCTGGAGACTGAGTGGCCATATCTGAGGTTGGCCAGGGGACCACCAGACCGGAAAGGGAGGAGCTGGAAGATATAAGCCTGGGCTCCCGATGCAGGCCAGCAGCACAGCCTTGAACTCAGCAGGAAAAGTTGCTCTGGCTGGTGAGCAACTGGCTGGTAATGTAGGCATGCCAGGTACTCCCAGGCATGGGCGACTGGTGCCACCTTAGTTGGGGGGGGCACATGCCCACCCCCAGCAACCAGTCAGCAACTGTGGGGATTCCTACTGCAGCTGATTGTAAGACGGTTGATCTCTGTAGCCGATCATTGTGGCCACTTCCAGAAGTGGCTGTGGCTGCTTCTGGGAGTGCAATGGTGCTCCACTCCCCAGCTGGCACTTGTAGGGGGGAAAATTGGTGCTCCTGCCTGCCCCCCTGCCTATCATTGCCCAAATGGTGAGCACGGCCAGTCAGGGAGTGCACCAGGACTCTCAGGGGGTGCACATGCACCCCATGCACCCCCTACATATTGCCACTGCTCTCACGGCTAGAGGGAGCTAGAGAATGGGGAATTGGCTCGGCAGCAGTATGATGACCAAGGAGGGGAGATTTTGAGTTTAAAGTGGCTCCTTGTGTTTTTTTTCTGGTTTTAGAACCAGAGGACTGGATGTGGCTGATAGGAAAGGATTGGAGGTCACAGAAGTGCTGCAGGGATGCTCAGTGTACAGTCCTTCCATGGTGTTTGGTTCAGGCTAAGTTAAACTAAGAGCAGCCTTACTCTGGGTCAGGGATGCCAGGGGGGCTGAACTGAGGTGGAGATGCCAGAGTGGGAAGGGACAAGGTGCAAAACAGAGATGGCTCCTGAGACACAGGACTGAGGCCAAGAGCTGGGCCCAAATCAGGGGGCTAGGGCTGACGGCCTGCAGCCAAAGTAAAGGGAGACTAAAGCCAAACAGGCTGAGGCCTCTACAAGGACTGCACTGTGGACAGAGTATCTGTGAGGCATGACTGTGGCTGTGGGGGCAGAAGGGGGCCACAACTTTGGCCCATAAGGCACTTGGGTCAGCAGGGTCTAAAGCCCTAAGGTCAAGAGACTGTGGGGCAAAGGGAGAGAGTCAGAACCCAAAACTTAGATGAACCAAGCTGGGCCCAAGAGAAGGACCAAGAACAGAGAGAGAGCACCCTGAGCTCCCCAGCCTCCAAGGGCAGCCTCCCCTCATTACCAGGGATCATGGTTTTCTCTGTTTAAAACCCCCACATTCTCTGATTAAAAAACCCCCAAATCTGCCATTAAAATGGAACACCACTTATATAAATAAAATATGTATCAGTTGAACACAATGATTTATTGATATATTTACAATTTTACTTCAGTGTGGAAACCTACCAGTGCCTCAATCATTATAGTGAAATAAATTCTAAATACCTATACATTTTGGCATTTTGATTTTAGGTTTTTTTTTACCATGGACAATCAGAGCTCTCCCTGACTCCTTCACTCATTCAGGATGCGGGTCCAGCTGCAGCTGTCCTGCTCCCCCACCCCTGCTTTGTGGCACTGAGCAGCCCTGATATGCTGGTGACCTGATCATGCCATCTTTCCCCTCACTCCCTACCCATAGCCCCCACAGCCCTGCTGGTGCTCCTCACTCCCCATTTACAGCCCCCTACTCCTTCCCCCAGCTCTGCCAGAGCAGGCCCCCAGCTGCCAGGGCTATGGGGCCAGAGACCTGGGTCCAGGGCCTCCTGCCTCCCCCAGCAGCGCCTAAACCCTGGATGCTGCCCACAGGAGACAGTGGCTGCTGTGGGCAGTGGGGAGTGGAGTCCAGAGGTCACCTCCCCTTCCCCCCACAGGTGGCACAGCCATAGCAGAGCCCATCACGGGGGATGGGACAGACTTCCCACTGTGGGCTCAGGCTCCTGGCCTGCTGCTTGCCCCCTGGGGCCTCTGTAGCCCAGAAGGCAGTACCCAGCATGGCAGGACAAAGTGGGGCCAGGTGGAGAAGCTCGGTGCCACTGCTGTAGCCCACCTAGCAGTAGCCCACCTAGCACTTGTAGCCCACTTAGCAGTAGCAGGGGTGGTGGTATGGGGTTGTGCAAGTTCCCTACCCTACTGCCCTTCCCTGGGGCCTCTGCAGCCCAGTGGGCAGGACCCAGTGTGGCAGGAGAGAGCAAGGTTGGGCAGGGAAACTCAGTGCCACCACCATGAACCCCATGCTGCCATGGCAAGGTGCCCTTTCCCCACCTGGCAGCAGTGGGGATGGTAGTGTGGGGTTGTTCCCCCTCCACCCCCACTGCTTCCAGGTAGGCAGAGGGTACCCTGAAAAATCTGTTTTTCTCCTTAAAAAGAGAAAAATCTTTGTTTTTTCTTTAAAAAGAGATAAACCGGGTTTTACCATATTTTCCCACCATAAACAGAAAACCCAGATCCCTGCTCATTACCTTTTAACACGAAAGTATGGCAGGCAAGGAAGCAGGGTGAGACCCTGGGAGGCCGAAGCAGGAGCCAGGCGGGAACAAGGTAGCCACTAGAGGGCATCACAACAGCCCTCAAGCACCATCCTGTTACAGGCAGTAAATTAGATATAAATTTGAAGTATATTAGTACAGTAAAGGCATGGCCAGGTCTAGATGCACATGCTCACATTGAGTAACATCTTACACCTCAAGGGGTCTAATTGATTCAGCTACATAATGTAAGACAGCATATCAGAATTGGCACCATGTTTCAGGTCTTCATGTACACTTGGGTCATGACCTCAGAGCAAGAAAATAATAATACCTTGCTATGATTCCTGAGACAAATAAAATGGCACTCTCAGTTCTGGGTATGTCAATACCAGAAATATAATAACAGAAAATTCAGAGAAAATCACTAAAAATTGTTAGGAGGCTTAGAGGTCTTTATGAAGACAGATTAAAGAAATACAACAGATAACTTAAGTAATAGCTAAGAGATGTTCTACATAAGCAGAAGGAAAAATGTTCTACGTTTTAGAACATTTTAGAAAATGTTCTACATTTTACAAGATAACTTAAGTAATAGCTAAGAGATGTTCTACATAAGCTGGCAGGATCATGGCCTGAGATTGTTTTCTTATTAAAATTCTCGGTCACATTTCAGAGAGAGATTCTCCTTCTAGGTTAAAGTGAATTTACAATTGCTTGTTTAGATTTTATCATATACTGTATTTACTCAAATAGAAAATGACCCTGATTATAAGACTACCCCTGAGTAATTAGATATTATATATGGAAAATTCATTTATTGGTTAAAATTTTCTGGGTATAGAGTCTAATTATTGGAGTTTTTCCTTGAATTTGTCCCCCTCCCATTGCTACAGCAGGTAAAATAAGTCGGAGGGTTCAGGTTGCCCCTTTGCTCTCTGCTTCCTCCCAGCATTTTCCCCCAGGAGCCCTTTTGCCCTCTCCTTACTGTCAAATCCTGCTCTCCCTAAAACCATGGAAGTGAAGAGCAAATTTGAAAACAATGAAATTAAATATCGCTGTAGCAATTTGCAAATAGTATTCATGCACTTAGTTCATCCAGAATTGATGCATATTACCTTTTTTTTAACTGCTGCTAGTTCTAGCACAAGTACTCCATAAACATGCTTTTAAGCAACATTTTGGCACCTACTTATACATGATACTAATCCAAAGCCAAAGGCTTGTGATTTACCACATAGTTGATTGGGCTTTGCTCCAGTGGAGTCAACTGCATTTCAAACTATGGTGACCCCACAGTTCAGCACTTTTCAGTCTGTGTGTGTACTTGAGATACCCTCCTCACAAAAAAGCCATCCCCTCACTCATGCCTGGCACCAGGAGTTCTCCTCCAAAAATGTATATGCAGATGAGGTGCAGGACAACCTGATCCATCTTCACCTCATGGTGGGTAGGTTCACATTAATCATGAAACAAGGTGAGAGAAGGGGTGACAGAGGGAATCTGGGTGGACTGTTTAGGGCCCCATTTGGCAATGTTTGCCAGACATTTAAGCCTGGTAAAGAAATAGGAATCATTGGAAATGGGAAAGAAAGCCACAGCTCAGCTGTGAGAGTGAAGAAGTAAAAATACATGCAACATAGTGGCTCACTATGACTTGGAAAAGAATGAGTGGTAAGGGGGATTGCACTTAATAGATGTTGTCATACATCTTATTCAGATGACCTGCCCTAATCTATGCTTGTGATAGGTTCCCACCAGCATGTTTGTCTGATACAGGCTATATATTTTATAGTCATAGTCAGTGTTGGCTGCATTTAAATCGGATTCATAGTTGGTTTCCATTACTGAACCCATGCCTTTTTGGCAGCAATTTCATGATAGACAGTGCATTTAATGAGGCATCCTTGTATGTGATTATCAAATGAGGGACTTTTTTGCCCCTACCAATTGGGAGAAAAAAAATCATATTATATATAAGTAAATACTGAACATATATAGGAAAAAATATGCTGAGTTTCATCTGATCTAATATTGTCTCTCTCAAAACACTAGTGGCCCAGAGAAAGGTATATGAATCCACAGTAGGCAAATGTAGGATAATCTCTCCCCTCAACATTTAATCTCACCCTGGTCTCCAAAGCCTGAAGCAATATGAGGTTTAATTTTCCTTTATTTTATAATTAATTACAACACCTCTGGGTATTCTCAATAGCTGAACAAATAGACAATCTCTTATTCTATCTTGCTAAATTCTGGGCTTCAATGACTTCTTGGGGCAATGTGTTCTAAAATTTATTTTTCAGATTTCAGTGTACCACCTTATAATTCCTTTGCATCAGGTAGAACAGAAGTCCAATATCTATGCTCTCTAGGCCATTTTAACTTTATATATGATTTGGTCGTGTTTCTTGTTATTGGTTTATTTTGAAGGGAAACAATTGCAATCATTTTAATCTCTCTTCACAGGAGAGTATCTCAATGCCTTTGTTACCCTTCTTTTCTTTACCTCTGCAATATATTTTCTGACCAGTTTGAGGGCACACTTCTCATTTATATACAAAAATAATGTGTTCTATATTATTTCCCATCCTATCTCTTTGCTTTAACCAAAGCTGCATTTTGACCAAAGCTGTTCACTGAGCTGACTGAAGTGAGACCCGGATCACTTTCCTTCATTAATATACTTTATCTGCAGTATAATTATTTAAATATTTGAAGAAAATAATTCAAAGTAGTTTGATGCAAAAAACAGAAGGACTGCATAAAGGACTTCAAGATTTCAGATTTGACTTATTTGATGTCAACACAAAAACTGAAAATTTTGAAATTTTCTATTTCAGGGAAAATTCTGGAAAAGGAAGATTCTGAAAAAGATTTTTTAAAATCAAAATATCTGATTTGGGGAAAAATTGATGAAATATATTATTTCCTTTTCAAGCATTCCAAGATTTTCTATTATAGTTCCTCATATAATACAAAGTAAACATTCATTGGGAAGGTCATCTCAAATAAAAAAAACTGTAATTTCTTTGTTCTGGAAAAGAATGCTATGGACATCTTGATATTTTCTGAACTTCTCCCCCTGGATTCCCTCTAAAACTCAGTTCTTGTAAAATTGACCCAATTTTGTAAAATGTTTTTGATTTTGATGGACCAGCATATTCCAACATCAATGTTTATCCAACATCTCTACAGCACAAGGCAAGGTAAAGAACCCATAGGTGCCCTACCATTAATCATTTGTCATGATGATGATTGTCTGTTTATTCATATTCTATTTCATATCTCTTGGCCAGCCTTTTATCAATAACAATTCTTATCTTCCTTGAGTAACTACTCATGTCAGAGGGCTTGGGAAAGCTTTATGTCACCTAGTTCTCTTTTCCCGCTACTAGACACATTTTAAGTTTTTTTTCTAATAGTTTAATGTGAAACAATTTTCCTCTTAGGGTTAGGCATAAAGTTGATCAAAAAAAATTAATGGAATTTTTTTTCATTGGAACTTTCCAGTTCCTTAGAATCAAATTATTTTACTGGGATGGTTGGTTTCAATTAAAATTTTTCCCAAAATAATGAATAGTTCCAACAGAATCTTTCAACATGTGCAGCTTTGCATTTATTGATATTGAATTGCAGTGGAACCCTGCCTTCCATGTATATTTCCAAACCTGCCAAATGGATCATATCAAGGATACATCTCTGGGTCTCTGGCTTTCAGGTACCCTGGAGATGGACTACCTGAAAGGTGAGGTTCCATTTTCTTTCCTGATAAATTTAAACATTTTGGGGGTTAGTCTTAATTGGAATTGAGCCAAATTTCAAACTATCCACAATGAAATGCCTTTCTCCACTTAGTTTCAATTTTTAAAAACTATCACATATAATCTTCCAGGTATTTTTTATTCTATTTTTAATTATAGTTTGAACCATTTTGCCAATTACATGTATACAGCTTACTGTACCATGATTTCATGGATCATCCATAGAGATTTTTAAAATAAATGTGGAACACTGTTTTAAACTTTCCTCAGGTTGTCTGAAACAGTGACTATTTTAATGAGAAAAAGTAATAAGAACATCTATATTTTTGGTACCAACTCAGCTACTTCATAGTTAAGCTCTAGAATTCATGGTTGTATACCAGTAGCTGACAAATTTTATTGATTCACATACCGTCTTTTTAAAAAAATGTTGTGAAGTGAATAGAAAGGACACTGAAGTCACATACTTCAACTGAGCCCTCCTGATATATACCATCTGCACCAGATGAATTATTGCTTTTCAAATTATCACTTAGCTCCATTATCTCTTCTTCTGAAAGGCTGCTGGCATCAGGATCTACTGAGTGAAAGAGTGCGGTTCTACATTTGAATTAAAGCTATTTGCAGAAGTGTAGGAAACTCTATAAACCAACTACACATGGAAAGACATTTATTTTTATAGGTTATATATGCATCTATATTTTTATGGTGATTTAGCTCAGAATGGTTCCTGTGCTGTTGGTATATTATGGTACTAGTGCTAAATACAGTGTGAAACTTGTAGTAGTCATTATTTAGTAGAATATGTTAATAAACAGGAAAAATAAAAAGCTTTAAAACCAACTGCTTTAAAGTGCATGATTCTGTAAGGCAGATATATTTTACTCACTATTTCAAATACCTACATATTTTCCAGCCACAGAATAATTGTTCACTTTACTGATCAAAACAAGTTTTTACTACTGCCAGTACCATCAGAACTGTTAATGAATGGCCTGCATAGATGCAATCACAGTATCCTATTAATGGCTGCATGCAAAGAACTGCACATTAAAGGCCATTTGCAACATACAACAAAAACTTTGATTAGTCCTAAAAAACTTATGGACAATTCTGTATGTTCTTGAGTGCCATCTACTGGTTCCTTGTCTATTAATTTAGCTAACTATCTGCACATCTACAGACATCTTTTCGGTGGAGTACTCTTCAAACAGAACATGGGAAAGGTACCAGGATGAAACAGCAGAAAACATTTCCCCTCTCTGTCAACTTTAGAGAGAAAGAATTATTTTCCAAATCAACCAGGAGCCTGTGGTGGAAGGGATGAAAGGAAGGAGAGTGGAAGCTAGTTTCAGTCCCCACAGAACAGCAGCAACAACACTCCCTACTGCTTCCTTCATTGGGGCTGCCTACTAGAGATTTTACTCACCAGCAAAGATGCAGAGGGAGTGCCAGATGTAGCCACAAAGGTAGCCTTATGGGAGAGAATTCAGCTTCTGTCTTGCTGACTGTACCCAAAGGAAGAGGGAACAAGAGTCCTTTCTCCACAAGTCTGGGCAGATGGAAGATGTCCCCTGTTCCTCCAGTCAAGGCAATGAACTGATGGCGAAAATAGATATCCCCAGATACAGAGGCTGAATTCCAAAAGTGGGGAGGACAGAAAATGTGGGAAGGGCACTAGGTAACAGAGGACACTGAGAGGCACAGGCAGTGGTGTTGCTGGAAAGCACAGGGTGACAGAGAAGGACATCAGAGGATCTCAAAACTGTAGATGAACGTGACATATAGGGTGGAAACAGACATCACCTTTGTGCCACTATAAAAAATGTTTATGGTGATACAAAGGCCAAGGCAGATGTCCATACCCTTGCTGTGCCACAAATGCCCAACATTTCTGACTGCGACACACAGTATTAATTTGTAATGCTTTATTGCAGCACACATCTGTCAGGTTTGTGTCAGGAGAGTGCAGTCATACTAAAGCAGCTTCCGCTCTCTATCTGCCCCAGGCAGGTGCTTCTCCAGCTTGAGGCAGCCAGTCCTGCACACCTGAGAATTCTTACACAGGATCAGGTATATCAGGCCCTGGGAGTGCCTGCCCAGCTTTCCCCTATTGTAGAGACACACTGGGGAATCTCTGAGGCACATGTCTGTAAGCAGGGAACATGTCCCTCATTGTCCTGCAAGCTCAGGCTTGTGCCCAATGTGGGAGGAAAGGCAATATGGGTAGGGACAGACATTACACATACACCAGTTTAAGTGATCAAAAACTGGTTTAAACCTGTAACAGAACAGCTGTTCAGTGCACATAAACCAGTTGAAAATGCCTGATACTGGTTTGAGATAAACCTAGTTGAATGTAGTATCAGACTTAACTGATTTGGGTCAAACTTTTTTATGCAATGTCTATCCCAGACCCCTTGCTGGTTTAAGTTAAATCAGAGTCCCCCAGCATCCTGGCATGCTCTCTGGGCTGGGTGGAGCTCTCTGCTCCACAGCAGAACTGGCCCCTCTGCTCCCCGGCCAGAGCTCTGGCAGAGACTTGCAGGCACAGTAGGATCTGCTGGCTTCCCCTTGTCCCCCTCCCCCCCCCCTCATCACTCGCTGCTTAAGCAGGGATCCTGTAACAGGGAACTCTAGTTCTGTTACCAGAAGACAGGTCAGCCCCTTTAAGATCAGGACTTTCTGGGCACAGCGTGCTGGTAAGGTAGGGGTTAAAAGTTGAGCCAGGCCAGCTGGTCAGGTGACTGGAAGGGGGCAGGTCAGGACTATAAAAACCTTGGGCTGGCAGCCATGGGAGAAGGAGTGTGTGTGAGAGCTCCATGGAGAGGCTGGGTGAGCAGTCCAAAGGCTGAAGGAACTACTGAGGAATCCATAGAAGCAGCTGCAACCCCAGAGGAAGGATGGTAGCTGATGGTGGGGAGCAGAAGCATGACACCTGAGTAAATTTAAGCAGCTGTGCTGCCTTCTTTGATAATCTGTTTCTGGTGGTGGCTATAGCCCATGGACAGACTGTTTATGGTTGGCGGCGGGGGGCGTTAATAACACCAGCGGTTTGGGCAAGGCTAGTGGGGAAGGAGGAGGCCTCATTGGGACCCCACTACACTGTCGGGGCCTGGCACATGTATGGGTGCAGGATCTGGGGTGTACTGACCCTAGCACCAGAGAAGGTGCAGTATTTGGGGTACATAGGCCCTGGAGCCAGTGTAGGTACAGGATTTTGGGGGGTACAGACCCTGGCACCAGAAGCCCCAATCCTAAAAAGCTGGGGTGGTTTGGTACCCTTACATACAGCTTTATTTCTTTGTGGACTGAGATGGTGTGGATTTGGGGCTGTTCCCCAGCCTCAAACTTGCAGCCCCCTGGCTGTGAGGCTAGTACTCAGGCCTCTGGGCTAGGGAGGCTGGGCTTCAGTTTGGAGCAGAAAGGAGGGCCATGAGCCAAAAGACAAGGAAAAGGGCTAGAGCCTCAGAGGCAAACCCTGTTTGGTGGGTTTAGATGGGGAGGCCTAGCTAAAGAAAGGCAGGGGTCAAGGCCCATGGAGGTGGAAGACCCCAACATATGAAATATAATAGGCAGTCTCTCACTTACAAGAACATCAGTATAACAATTTTCCATCAAGATGTGGCAGGAGAGTAGAGAGCGGGACACAAAAAAGCTTAAAGGGGACTCCAACGGCGCCCCACATAGGGTGCGGATAACAGCGAAGATGGCGCTGGGGAAGGCAACCTGTTACAGACCCCTTCCTCCTCTCTGCCACGACATGGATCATAGCCAGGATGTGGTATGCTAGCTAATGCTGTGTAAGGCTCCAGAAGAAATTGCAGACGCAACAGGGTCTGCCTGGCTTCCTGCTTCCCTCCCCTCTCCTCCCCTGCTGCTCAAGCACAAAATCCCCCTGCCTCCCTCTCTCCCATTTCCCACAGCACAGACCCCAGCCCCATGGACCCTAGGCATGTGGTATGCTAGTTGATGCCGAGAAGTTTCTGTGCATCTCTCTCTCCAATTTCACTGGGGCAGGCAGACAGAACAGTGAGCACTTAGGTTTGTTTGGAGCTAATCAACAGGTCAGCTGGTAAGCTGTTTAAGAAGTTTGAAGTAATGGAGAGAGGCCTTTGTTTTGCAAATCAAGTGATAAAGATTGTTATCACTAGCAGCCCCCAGCTGGCTTGCTTGTCTGTCAGTTTGCTGCAGGCAGTATGACAAACCTGGGAGGAAGACTAAAAAAACTCTGTATCATCACCAAATTCATGCACTGCACTCCCTCCCCCCTTGACTCAGAGTGCTAGCCCGGGGCTGGAGTTGGCAACACTCCCACCCCTTGAGCAGCCAGCAGGGTGGAAGAGAAGGGATGGCTGCTCTAGCACCCCCTGGCTTTTAGCCTGAGCCACAGCTGGCATGTGCTTGAATTTCCTCAATCAAGAGAGCATGTATGTCTTGTTTCAAACCAGTTCAGCCTAGCCATCCAGGTTAGACTAACCTGCAAAGACTGAATCAATTCAGGCTCAGGCTTTTTGAATGTCTGTCCCTAGCCTATGTGTTTTGCCCAGAGAAGCAGATAATATAAGGAATGAGAGACAAGACACAACATGGGAAGGACAAGGCTACTGAAGGGAATACGTGTGTCATAGGACATTGTATTTATGGAAAAACACAGACACAGGCATGCAAATGCACCTTTCTTCCATGTAAATTTCAGCCAAGATGCTGTTGGGGTAGATCCTGAGAAGAGAATAACTGTGCTTATCTGTGTTGTCAGCAGTTAGTACCAGTTTGACTCAGAAGGACTACTGGTCTCTTTACTACTACTTATCCACTCCTATGACTGTTTCTATCATAGAAAACATGAGACCATGGATTCCCATTTGCAGGATCTTATCAAGAGGACCTAGCTTGTGAGATTTGGAACTTGCTAAACTATCACTAAAATAGAGACCAAAGAGAACAGGTGTCTCAGGGGATTACCAGTGGGGAATAGAGATTTGTGCTACTGCATTGCTAATTTAGACATCCACCAAAGCCTCTCATTGACTCCTATATGCTTTGGATCAGGTTCTCAAGGTATCAGTGGCTGAGTCATTAGCAGGGATGTTGGTGCAGAAATTGAAAGTGGATGTAGCCAGATCTAGCAGAGAGGAATGAATTTGATCCTTGTAAGGTATATTTAATGATGAATGGAAAGTACTGGAGTCTTGGAAGATTCAGAAAAAGCTGTGCAAGCTGTGGGAGTGCTACATGGAAAAGGATTAAGACAAGTCTGTTTGGGAAGAGGTGTTTTGAGAGTCTCAGAAGGCTTGGGTACAGGTAAACCACTAATGTTTTTGGTTCAAGAGATTCATAGAGTATGAGGTTAGTGGGGCATGTCCATTCTGACATTCTGCACAACATAGATTTAGGACTTTCCCCAAACAAATGCCTGTTTGACTGAGAATGGGTTTGTTTGTTTGTTTGTGGTGTTCTTTTGTCTTTTGGAACATCATCCAGGTCGTGATTTAAACATTACCAGTGATGGGATTGATTTCAATTGCAAATAAGAGTTATGGTATTATAAGCATATAATAGTACTTTGCTTATTCTATGAAAACCAAAAAATTCTTCAATCAGCTCCAACCAACCAAGAAAAAATGCCCCCAAAATATTATTTGACTCAAAGTTTCAATTTTAATTATTTTATTATATCCTTATTCATATCATGCTGTTTAGGAGCTTATTTTACTCTTAGTTTTTAAAATACCATATAAACATTTATTAAGGCTCACATTACCCTTATGAAATAAGTAAATATTAGAACTCCACTCTCAGTTTGTTTGAGCAGTTTATAATGGAATAAAAATTCAGCTATGCCATGCCAGCAAACAGAAATGTCATATGCACCAATACCCACTAAAATTGGTCAGAAAATTCATTGAACATCTTATTCATGTAAACTAATCACTTGGGAAATCAGTGGGGATAAACTGAGCATAAGATTTGTTTGGGCACTTGATAATTATGCTTTCTTTTGGAAGAAATATCAGGCAAAAGGATGCTATCAAACTGGTAGAAAATCCAAATTCTAAGTCACCCTTGGTTTCTAGATCAGTATATATTCTCATTTTTTCTGGGAGAATAATCCAATGCATAAATCCATGTTATCATTGTCTTTCTGTTCTTTGCTGGACCTCAAATGCAATCTAGAAATAATACATTCCATGGACTAGAATATCCACAAGAACACTAGGAAATCCAGGGAAGCAGTAACAAACATCCTCATTGATTAGATGTACACTATTTCCAAGTGCAATGAAAAATACTATGGACACTGGACTTTTTATCATAGAAAAAGACTGATTTTTTTTTTTTTTTTTGGGGGGGGTAATTAAACATGGAGACTAAATTCTTAAAGCATGCGATTACTCATATTGTTGATGACCTGGAGGATCCCTCATGGTGTTGAGAAGTCACCCATGTCAAACTCTGACAAAAAATTGCAACTGTCTACTTGAGTGTGTAACCTGGGTGTCCCCAAAATGAGTGTCTCCCCCTCTTCAATAGAAGGGGAAGGCCAGCAGGGCACATGTGCTGGGGGGGCGGGGGCGGCGAACTGCAATCACTCACAGTTCCCTCCCACCTATTATGTCTTAACAGAGGAGGAGCAGAAAGCGATGTCTTAACCAGGTACAAAATTTGATATATAAATACTTTAGTTTATATATGTATATATATAAATAGCAAACTAAAGTGAGTATTTACAGGTTATAAATACATATAACTATGTACACGCCCAAATACAAATGGTAAACATAATGGTCCCAAACAATATAAATGGATAAATATGATAATAAATGGCACTATAAAATATGTGGTAGTAAATTTAGTCGGGCTTCTGGCCTACTTGACTAGAAAAACAGACAGAGACCAGAAGTGCTGATACTGGTTATTTCAGTTAAATGTTCTGAGATAAGGAATCCTGCATGCCTTGCTTTGTCTTGATATATTACCTTATGTACGGATGTTAAGTTTATTTTTCTCTCTGAGAAACCAGAAACTGATAACTATTTCCATAATCACAGTGCTTCACTCTTCTTTAAGTAAACTGCCTGCATGTCTCTGTGATTTACCATTCTATTGTTTCTCCAAGTTCGTACTTTTTTCTCTTTCTCTGTCTTAAGTATAAATATGCTTGTAAACTTAGAGAGTCCGAAAAATCCTTTGAAACAGACAAGTGGGTGATTCCCCTTGCTGTATGGAATTCTCCCTGTGATCACAATATAGCCCTAAATAAAGAAAAGCTGGCTTTGTCGGTTCTGATTCAACCACAACGTGAACCATAGAATCAATGAGTCGGAATGGACCTAGACAGATCATCTAGTCCGACCCCCTGCCATGGGCAGGAAGGAGCACTGGGGGTGGCAGGGGTCATAAGAATCTAGTCAGGTGCCTATCTAGTCTCCTCTTGAAGATTTCCAGGGAAGGTGAGACCACCACCTCTCTGAGAAGCCTATTCCAGGCTCTGGCCACCCTTACAGTGAAGTAGTTCTTCCTATTTGAGTGTGATCATGCTCACAGGCCTTGGCAGACATAGGATTTTGTAAAGAGGGGTGCGACACCTCAGCCACAGAATGGACTGAACCCCTGCTCCTAGTTTTCCCACTCCCACACAAACACCAAGGCAGGGAGACCATACCACAGGAGCAGCAGTAAGGAACATAAGTCCTTCAAGCAGGTAAAAAATTTTCCTCCGCCCCCTTCTCTTTCCCCCTGTGCTCAGTGGCATATTGCTTCTCCTCCCCCACCCCTCACTCCTTGCCACTGCTGCTGTCCCCAGCTGACCCAGGGGCAGGGGTTGTGGGGAGGCTCAAGAGCTGTTCCTGCCCTGCTTCAGCCAGGCTGCATATGCAGCCAGGCTCAGCTAGAAACAGTGGAGGCAGTGGGTGGTTTCCCTTCCCC
>NW_017728943.1:129840958-129842336 GCF_001723895.1 Crocodylus porosus
GGGCTGGCCATGGAGGCCCTCAACCATATGAGTGGCCCTCCTCTGGACCCTCTCCAGGTTCTCCACGTTCTTCTTAAAGTGCGGCGCCTAGAACTGGACACAGTACTCCAGCTGCGGCCTGACCAGTGCTGCATACAGGGGGAGCAAGACCTCTCTGGACCTGTTAGTGATGCCCCTGTTGATGTATGACAGGGTGCGGTTGGCTCTGCCTATTGCTTCATTGCATTGACGACTCATATTCATCCTGTAGTCAATCATGACTCCAAGATCCCTCTCTGCCTCTGTGCTGCCGAGAAGGTCAGCCCCTAACCTATAACCATAATGCTGGTTCCCTCTCCCCAAGTTCAGCACCCTGCACTTGTCCTTGTTGAACCACATCCTGTTCAGATCCACCCACTTCTCTAACCTATCCAGGTCTGCCTGGATGTGATCCCTGCCTGCCGGTGTATTCACTTTACCCCACAGCTTGGTGTCATCAGCGAACTTGAACAGGGTGCTCTCCACGCTCTCGTCCAGGTTGCTAATGAAGATGTTGAATAGCACCAGCCCAAGGACCGAGCCCTGGGGGACTCCACTGCCTACACCCTTCCAGGTCGACGTCGTCTCGTCCACCACCACCCTCTGGGTTCGTCCCTGGAGCCAGTTTGCCACCCATGTGACTGCATTTGTCAATACCGCAGTCCCTCAGCTTGCCCACCAGAACTGGATGGGACACTGTGTCAAAGGCCTTCTGGAAGTCCAAGAAGATGACAGACTTTCTCCTTGCCATCTAAGCTCTTTGTTACCTGGTCATAGAAAGAGACCAGGTTAGTCCGGCAGGATCGGCCTTGCACGAACCCATGCTAGTTTCCCCTCAACATCACTTCCCCTGCAGGGCTCTCAAAAATGTGGCCCTTGATAATTTTTTCAAAGACCTTCCCCAGGATAGAAGTGAGGCTGTCTGGCCTGTAGTTGCCAGGCTCTATCTTCCTCCCCTTCTTGAAAATAGGGACCACATTGGCCCTTTTCCAGTCCTCAGGGACTTGGCCCAAGCACCAGGAGTCCTCAAACAGCAGTGCTAATGGCTCCACAATAACACCAGCCAATTCCCTCAGTACCTGCTGATGAAGGTCATCTGGGCCCACTGACTTGGACACATCTAAGCCCTCCAGATAGTCGTTAACTAGGTCTGAACTAACAGGCGGGGGACTCACATCCTTCCCAGGCCTCTCTATGCTATCACCCAAGAGCACCCCATTGTCAGCAGACAGAAACACAGAGGCAAAGAACTTCATAGATTTCACAGATTTCATAGACATCAGGGCTGGAAGGGACCTCAGGAGATCATTGAGTCCAGCCCCCTGCCCAAAGGGCAGGAAGTCAGCTGCGGTCATAGGAT
>NW_017728943.1:129842855-129844149 GCF_001723895.1 Crocodylus porosus
GAGAAGCATCTATGGATGCAAGCCAGCATTTTGGTCGCTTCACTAGCCGCAGCATCGCATTGGAGGCTCATGTTCATCTTGTGGTCAATGATGACCCCCAAGTCTCTTTCTTCTGCATTAGCTGGTCACTATTTTGTGTGTGGAGACAAGGCCTATAAAAATCTTCCCTCCGGTTGGAGAAGAATGTGCTATGTCTCTGCAGGGTATCCTGCCTTTACTATTAGATCTCACTTACCTAAAGGAAGAATTCGCAATGTTCACAAAATTACAGAAAATCAAAGGTTTTGGGGTATAATGTTCCCCAGCTATGGTGCAGGCTTAGCTATGTCCAAGTTAAAGAAAGTTGCAGCATCTCTGGAAAAGATTGCTAATGCTACTGGTGATAGTTTTGATAAAATAAATACAGAAATGAAGGAAATAAGGCAAGTGACACTGCAAAACCAACTTGCGTTAGAGTTAGGTCCCTTGACTGACACCCAGTAGCCAGTGAGCAGCAAGGGTTCCTGGGAAATATATTCTGCAGTATAGCTGCTCCCAGCATGACTACTAGGATGCTACTCACTAGCCCTCTAGTGGCAAGTCAGAGCTGTGCAAGTCAGAAGTCATCAGAGCTGTGATTGGTCATAGCTTGTACTGAATTTAATACCATATAATTCCACAGAATTGGTACAAGCAAGCTGTATCGTGTATCAAGCCTCAAGGATGTGCTTTAAACACACTTTGGGTAACGCACAATTCAGGTCAAAGGCAAAAGATATATCTGGTCCTACTGATGCACTTGGGCTGGTGTAGTGAAGTCTTTCATTTCACTGGCCGGTTTTCCATAGCCAGTGATACATAGAGGAGAGAGGAATGCTGTACTCCAAAAAAAAATTCAACACTAGATACTTCTCTCCTCTATGAGCAGATCATCTAGTCTGACCCCCTGCCATGGCAGGAAAGAGTACTGGGGTCAAACAACCCCAGCAAGGTGTACATCTAGTCTCCTCTTAAAGACCCCCAGGGTAGGAGGCAGCACCACTTCTCTTGGAAGTTGGTTCCAGTTCCTAGCTGCCCTGACCGTGAAATAGCAACTCCTGATATCTAGCTTAAATCTACCCTCTGCCAGCTTGTGACCCTTATTCCTGGTCACTCCTGGTAGTGCTTGGGGGAACAGGGACTCCCCAGTGCCTGCTGGTCCCCTCTGACTAGTTTGTAACAAGCCACTAGATCCTGCCTCAGCCTTCTCTTCTGGAGGCTGAACAGGTTCAGGTCCCATAGCCTCTCCTCATAGGGCCTGCCCTGCTGCCCCCGA
>NW_017728943.1:129844634-129919148 GCF_001723895.1 Crocodylus porosus
AGAAGTGCATGGAAGAGTCAGTTTAGGGCCAGTGGTAGCACCCCTTTGCTGGTAGAGTGCTGACAAGTAAATAGATTGTCAATGAGACTGGGGGGCTGGAAACAGCCTCCCAGGGTACATAGCATTCATGCCTTGAGATACTGGAGGACCAGAAGTGGCATGAATTATTGCTGTGGAATGATCAGATGACAATGTAACACAGTTTACTTAACACAGGAGAGACCTCGTGACAAAGTGTAACTCTACAATATCAGAAGAGCACCTGACACGTGTTTTCCTTCTTGAATGTATAGATGCTCATTTTAACTGTTTAACACATGCAAAGTGTAATGTGCAACAAGGCCCTTGAACTGTGATTCTTACTTAGTATAGCAATTAGTACAGCATATCAGCCAAAGAATAAAGTACTGTATTTACAAAACTAATTTACAGTGCCCAGAGAGAACCCAATTCACCCAAAAAAAAAAAAAATGAAAAGAAAAGAAAAAAGGAAGAGAACTACTATTTGTGTTCAAAGTCACCTCAGGGATTTGGATGTATAATTCTGTTAAAATGAACTGGAAATGGGCTTAACATCTCTGGACCCATGCTGACAGTCCCATCTTGCATGCAAAAAGATTTTGGTCACTTTTCTATTCCATAAAATAACTGTGGATGTGCTTACACTCACTCAACTATATGGCCACATATGACCAAGTAGCAGACACAAATTCAGAGTCAAAATCTGCATGCTTAGAATTCAGTAAAGGGCTCAATATTCATTACACTAGCAGCACAATCAAACCCTGAATCACTGGTGATGCGTAGGGGGTGCACATGGGCGCATATGCACCCTCTGAACTTGGTGGTGCACCCTCTGCAAAAAGCACTACCAATGCTGCCAGTGGCACCTGCGGGCAGTCACCACTCACCACCACCACTCCCCAGGCAGTCCCCGCTCACCACTGGCCACTGCTGATGCTGCCAGCAGCATCTGCGGGTGATTGCCACTGGCCACTGCCGACGCTGCCAGTGGCACCTGTAGGTGGTCACTGACCACTGGTCAGCACTCACCAACCCTACCCTGCCAAAACTGCTGTGGCCACCTGTGGGAGCTTACCACTTTCTGCTTGCTGCCACCATGCTCCTGCCACCAAAACCACTTCTGCCACCTGTGGGAGCTCACCATGCACCCCCAGCCTCCGGGGGCACATGGCATTCATGCCCCAAATCAAACCGAGAATCAAACCACTTTGTGTATGTGCAGCACATGTTTCAGAAGTGGCATATTAAGAAGTATATGAATATGTCATTCAGTCCATTGAACCCAAAGGGGGGCCTTACATTTTTGGTCCAGATTTTACCTCTTTTTCCAGCTATAGATTAATAGAGGAGCTAGTTTTTAGCCCCTCCTGATCATACCTTTGGCTCTCTCACTCTCTCACTCTCTTTCTTTGTGTTTCTAATGCCCTTGCCAACCCTTTCCAACAAAACAGCTGATGTGTGTCACAAGTTTAGGGAAAAATTAAGGCAAATGATGATTCTGATTGATCAAAAGTGTAGTGATAGAATATCATTCCCATTAAAAAAGTTGAACTGGATAATAAAGCCTATACACAGGAGAATGGAGGTATTACTGTGAAATATTTCTGAGGTTTTCCTTTGGAGCACTAACCAATGAGGTCTGAACTGAATTTTATAGTGATGTGCCAGCCCTGCAGCCCCAGAAATTGGCACAAGTAGTCAGGGAGAGTTCCCACTTTTATATAGAAAGTCATAGAGAATAGGGTCACAAGCCAACAGGCCAAAGGGAGAGAACAGGTAAAAAGGAAAGAAACATAGTAACATACAGTCAGCCACACCTCTGGAGGTGCCCCCAAACAAGCATTTGGTCCCTGAAGTGCTCAAACAGCAGCCTGCAGCTGCCCCCAAGTTCAAGTTCAGTTCACAGTCCTTGCTAACCGAGCCAGTGAGATCTCCAGCTCGGCTGTGCACTCCTACATGTAGGGCTGACCAAGTTCAATGTACATGCTGCTCTCTCTCCCCCTTTCTCAAGCTTCCTCTTCCTTTTTCCTTACCCTCCATCCCCTGGGAGTTTCAGTCCAAATGAATAGACATCACTAGGGACATCACCTAAATCGTAATTTTGCGGATTCCATGCAATGCCCACAAAATCTGCAGGAGGAGAAAAAATGTATGGAAAATAAAATGCCATCTCCCCAGACAAAGCCAGCAATTCTCAGGGCACCGGGACAGCCCCTGAAGGGCCGCCAGCCAGATGGTTCTCACCCTCACCCCTCGTCACTGATTGCCTGCAAGGGCAGCCTGTCATGTGGGCCTAGCCCTCTTCACCAATTGGCAGCTGGGGTGGGGCTGCATGATGGACAACCCTTGCAGCCAATCATCAGTGAGGGCCTGAGCCACTGGGTCCCTTGACCAATGAGAGGTGTCGGGGAGGGGGAGGGCAGGATCATGGTCCATTCATGAAATGGCTGCTAGGCACTGTGTTCTGCCCATGAAAACAGCGGGCAGCTGCCGTGAATTAGGTAGGTCCTGAAACACCACAGCTCTATAGACTGTACCCTTGTTTCATCTGCTGTTTCACACTTTACATTCACATTAGTGACTTATGCCTTGTTTTTTTAGTCAAGAGGCTTTAATTTTCACCCTCCTTGATAACCCTTTGTCTATTAACAAGAGTTATTTTGTGATACCTTTTATTTGACCAACTGCACAGTTAGGAGAGAAGTCTGACAAGCTTTCATATACTGATCTGGTAGAGTGATGTTTGTTCAATAGAGGAAAGATATTCTTAAATTAAACACAGATCCTATGGAAATTAATTGCAAAACTCTAATTAGGACCACAATTTGGCCCTAAGGTGTTCAGTAATCAAAAAGACAAGAGTTGTCTACAAGATGCTGAGGTAAGAGCCTTGCGCAGAGACAGCTCTTAGAAGAATAAGTTCAAACACAGACATTCATAAACAGAGTAATTATAAATAAGAACAACTACAAAATAATTTGAAGCAATAATTCACAATAAAAACTGTGTAAACATGTTCACTTTTACCCCAGAAAAGTAATAGGCATAGCTAGGCTAAGGCATGCTACTTAAAGAAAGCAAGATAGAGGACATATCAATCTTCTTATTTTCTTTTTGGCTATAAAAATAATCTTCAGAAGCCTTGTGTGGTGATACTATGTAATATCAGTCATTATGCATTTCTGTATCACCTATGCTCAAAAGCATTTCAGATACAATTTATATGGGACAGACTATGCAAAACAGTCAATGAGTCAGCATATCACAAAACAATGAGTTAAAGTTCTCTTGCAATAAGTCCTCATCCCTGTCCAAGTCCCCTACCCCGCCTTATAATAAAACTTTTACATATGTCTCACTGGGACAAATTCAGACTCTGTTTATGAGAATGTAACTTGCCTTGATTTCAGGCAGAATTGTGAGTATAAATCATTACAGAATTTGACCTAACTTTTTTTTCAGGAGGTGGCAGATTAAAGCATTGTATTAACATCAGAAACATGTTAATTGTTTTTGTGCCCTCAGAGGTTCCGAATCAAAATGCAGTATATAGTATGTAAAACTGTCCTTTGAGAATAATTATATATTTGAAGTAATTTTTTCCCCCCTCAGCACAGCATGGAAAGAGAAGGGCAGCACGGAAGCGTTAACGTGCAGTGCTGCCGGACAGTGAACGGGTGGAAGTATTTGCATAGGAGAGCATCTGGACTCTATATGTACTCAAATACTTTGAGGGGGAAAGCAGTTTTCCACATTCATTACAGCTTAGTAGGAAGAGGAGAAAAGGAACAAGGGAGGATAGAAAAGGAACAGGGGACTCCTTTTGTATCTGTGTCCAATATGGTTTCTTTTGATTTTTCATTCTCCATAGTCAAGAGCTCCCCATGAGTTCTCATCTGTTACCCAGGCATTGCCATACCTGCCTGCCTGTGTGAAAGTGGCTCAGCTGCTGGCTCTGGATGAGGCTAACAGATCACATCTATCTCTCTGGCATCTACTGAGTGTGCAGGGCTGCAAGGATCAAGCCCCGGACAAGAACACAAAAAAGTAGGTCTGTATAGAAGCAGCCAACCTTCTATATTGTCCATTGCTCATTGTGCGGACACTGGAGGTCAAAACTATCTAACATTCCTGCTTTTTCTGTATGTGTGCTTGAGAGACAGAGAGAGAGAGAGAGAGAGAGAGATCGCAAGTAGCATATTGTTTTATTCTATTATTTTGGTTATTAATTATTGAGAAAAATGACAGTTCAAAAGCATTGTGCAAAAATGGAGAATATATATGCCTATGTTAAATCATAGTTCTTATTAATGAAAAAAAACAGTAGAATAACTGTGCATTCACACAGATGACAAATTAAGGAGATGATAGTTGCAGCATATTAATCTGAATTTGCATGCGGAAAGAGAAAGAGGGAACTTAGTAAAAATAAATAAATGGAACTGTCTGGAGAGGGAATGGAGATCTGCTATCCAGGAGTGGTAACAGGAAGAAGTAACACAAAACAACAAGGAACAAAGTCCATTGAAATCATGGAAACATGCCAAAAAACTGGGAATGCATCTTTGGAAAAATGTTTTGAGCCAGAGAGTCATGTGAAGTATTTCACAGCAGAGAGCAGTGACCATATAGAAGCAAACATTGTTAATGTATGTTTGTAAATTGAAATGAGAATTTATTACCCAGATTTGTCAGAGCCCCTTTTTTAGAAAGTGTTCATCAAAAGAATGATTCAATAGTGCCCAAACACTAACTATTAATAAGTTGTTTGCACTTGACACACATATATGGAAGCATTTTACAAATGTGAGGTAAAACTTGAGAGTACACTAATCTTGGGAAAAGTAGAGAAGCCCTCTGACATTCAGCATTTCATCAAATCCCTGTTAGTTGCTCTGTTGAAACATAGATACTGGGAATTTTCTTTTCACTGCTGTGGATCATTTCATGTGACAATGTTTGTGTCTCTTCTCTTGGAGTCCCTCTCATTTCAAAGTCTTACTTTTTTTCTTTTTTACAGTTGCATGTTCTTTAGAGCCTTCCTTTACAATCACCAGCACATATTATACAGGGATAATCATGCAAGCTGTCAGGTTTCATCTCTATGCCTGGAACACCTTTTCATGTTTCTGATAATACTGTATTTATCACAGTGCTTCCCTTCCCCCACTTCTTTCTTTCTTTCTTTTCTCACACCATCTTCCCATCTCTCTTTCTCTGCAACCCCTCCTCTTCCTTCTCTTCGCACTCTCACTATAGAGCTCTTCAGTCTCTGAAAATGGACCCACTGAAGAAAGATTTGCTGTCCCATTCGTTCCGCACTGCCCCCATAAAAAGCGAATATTTTCAGGTTGACTGAAAGTTTAACTTTGTTATTTTTTTTATTTTTAAAGAAAATCCAGCGTGACATGGCACGCGTTGGTGCCCTTGCCACTTAACAAATTACTTGTTTTTTTGACCTAAGTTAAATGCTGTGCAAATTTCCCTTGTCCATGTTTTCTTTGTGTGGAGACTCCACTGATAAAGAATAAGGAGCTAACTTATTGGGACTGCTTAAGCAGAGCTTCAGTTGTTTACCACAGATTTTTTATACCATATTTTTAAAGACAGTGGGTCAGATATCTCAGCTGAGGTAAATTGGTATAGCCCCATTGACTTGAACTGACTTCTTTACACTAGATGAGGATCTGGCTCAATGCATTCAGGCAATGTGCTAAGTGCAGTAGCTCCTAAGGCTGTGACTGCAATTTCAGAGGACAATATGCACATTAATTCCTGTCCACCAGGCAAAAGCGTTATTCGCAGAATTAAATGACAACAAATTGCAATCTGACACACTACTAAAATACAGAGGAAGTACACAACTATCCCTGAAAAAATCCAATTTTTTTTACTGTTCTAAGCATATATCAGCCTCTTCATTTATCAAATATTGTTTTAGAAAAAATCCTAAAGCTTCTTTTTTCCTTACACCCAGTTGAAAGTTGAATCTAATGAAGCTGCTTCTAGAAACTACAGAAGCAATATGCTGTGATTCATTCTCCTCCGTCCTTGAAAAGATAGCCTGTTAAAACACCAGCCACATACCATTGCATGGGAGATTATTGTTACTGTTCCTTTTAAGGGACATAAACTCTTTTGAAGACCTACGAAAGCACAAGAGTGCCCTTCATGTTTCTAACTTTTACCAAAACAATAACTTCCTTTAATTTATATACTTATGCTATTCGTCCACTAAGTTCTGAATATTGAACTGGTCATGCATAGGATCACCCCTTTCTGTGAACCCCCTTTTATTTTGTCCAACACACCATTTACATTTTCAAAAGAGAAAAATATGGTTATAAATCTCTCCTCTTTCTTTACCAAGCCCATAGTCCATCTCATTTTATATGAAGTCCTACCTCTCAGAAGTGATTTAGAGTGGGGTGGGTCAGCCTGCCACATATTTCCTGGCAGGTGGTCCAACATAGAAGGCTAAAGCTGAGTAGGCCTAAGGTGAGTTAAAGTCTCTTTCTGTACCATAACTGTGGTGCTTCATTGTTTTCCTTTTCTTGGCTTCTATGACAGCCTTTCTGCATGACAGATAGCTCCACTAACAATGAACCCTTTGTGTCTCCACATAGCTCTTTAAATCTCAGTTTGTAGCTAAATTGTACCCTTCCTATAATATTTAAATAGAAGCAAAAATAAATAAATATGTTATCCAAATATATTATTGCCCTCTTTGTTGCAATGGATTTCCTTAAGTAGAAATGTATGGGACAATGCAAGGGCTTTGTTTGCTGGTTACAGCTGAGAACATACCCCAAAAACATCCCTCAAAACATTCCATGGAATTTAAAAATGATCTTAAGTCCTTAATTTTTAACACAGTTGTGAATGATTAAGTTTTAGGTGCATAAATTTTGCAGAAAGTGAACTTTAGGTTTAAATATTTAAGTATTTGCACAAGGATTAGTATATTTTACTTAGGATGCAACAATGCTTAATAACCCAGGAAGAGAATCAAGTCCACCAGACCCAGAGAATTAAATTATCTATCCAGCTGCTCTTCTTTCCTTCAGAAATAAGATTATTTGCACAGCACCCAATTATTTTGTATGAATATTATAGAAAAATTCGACTCTACATCCAATCGGCAAATCTTTTAGTAACCCCTTTGTCCTAGAAGTCCTGCATTGGCAAAACCTTCCAGGTCTCAAAAATACAAAAAAGTATAGTGTTCTAAATGTTCCTAATTTTGCATATATCTTGCTGCATCCCCTCACATTTTGCCTTGTCAGGAGGGATTCAACGTCCCAATTGGTAAATCAAACCCTAGTCCTGAGGCTAAAAATCAGAGTCATTCAGCTAATCAGAGAAAAAATACGCCGTGACTTATGTGACCAATCATGACTTACTGTGACAGATTGAATTTGATCACTGAGAACTGAATAGTTGCAGTTAATTGTTTGCGATCACTCAATGAGTATAAAAACTCAAAGTCACTGACTAATGAAAAATTCAAATAGCCATAATCTGGTTGTAAGCATGTCTTAAAACTCATTGAAAAATTGTATTTGCTTATGTGCATTCACTTTGCTTTAGGATTAACCCAAAGCAATGGTTGAATATTTCAAAATAGTGAGGTAACCAGTAGATAAATAAGAACGGCTTGTGGGAAGAGCTCTTAGAACTAAAAATATGATCCATTAATAAAGTCAATCTGACAGCTTCTGTTACATATGTGTGTAGCTGTTACTGACACATGAGTTGTTCTTTACTCTGTCTCATTTTCCATCGCCATCAAAATGACAACAGCTTTATGAACTATATCAGAATGAACTTTTCCTTGTTGAAAAGGAAACTTTACTCAACATGGATGGGGGAAAAAGTCGCGCTTACTAGGGCTGTGCAAAGCTTCGGTCCCTGATTCAATTCAGCAGAGATTCGGCCTGATTCAGTGGCCAAATCCCCTAATCAAATCAGGAGACCCTTAAATCTCTCCAAATCAAATTGAAATACTCCAAATTCATTCAGAAAGATTTGGAAAGCTTCGGAGATAGACACAGCTCTAAAAGTTTTTTCTACATCTCTCAGGCAACCAGGCAGCTCGTGAATGCTGCGATGCTGGCGTAGATGGAGAGTCCCACAGGAGCACGGGGGGCTCCCCATCATGCTCAGCAGCAGACCCAGAAGTGAACCAGAAGCACTTCCGCTCCATGTCCAAATCCACCGAGGACCGCAAAGGGAGGTCCCCCCCTGCACCTTTCTGCTTGGCAACTGGTGCCTCTTGGATCTGGAAAGCACCCAGGGTTCCCCCATGGCCAATTGCTGAGCCAGAAGGGTGTGGGGTGGGGGGCTCAGTGCACTTCCGGTCCACTTCTGGGTTCACCGCCGAGCACATGGGGGGGACCTCGTACTCCTGTGGGATGCTCCATCTGCCCAAGCATTGCAGTGTTCATGAGCCACACTTGGTACCTCAAGGTATGTAGAAAAAACATTTAAAGCTATGTCTATGGCCAAATCACTGATTCTCTGAATCAGCATCGAATCTTCAGATTTGGATTCACCTGAATCGAACTGGGGACAGTGATCCAAATCAATGAATCTAATCACTGTCCCCGATTTGGGACAAATCCGAATTCGAATCAAATATGGCCCATTTTGCACACCCCTAGCACTTACAGTACTTAAGCTATTCATTCTTTAAGGAGAGTTGATGAGAACTACAGGCAGAGCCAACCTTCAGGGTGGGCAGCATGGGTGACCACAAGGGCACAGTGGTCAGGGGGCACTCGCAGCAATGCAGCTGTACGGGCAGAGGTGGAGGCGGCGTAGCATGGTGAAGCTCTGGTATTATTGTTCAGGAAGCTAAGGGAGATGATTGTTAACACCTGTGAAGTAAAAAACAATGGGTCATTAACAGGCCAATAACTCCCTTAGTTGCCTGAACAATAATACATACCAGAACTGCAACATCCAGGGGAGGGGGACAGTTGCTCAACAGCTGCAGCAACAGCAGCAGTAGCGGCAGGAACAGGGTCAGAGGTTGGACACTCATTTCAATTTTTCACTAGCCATGACCCTTGCAAGCACGTACAAAGGTGTACAAAGGTGTGCAAGCATATGCCAGGGTGTGCAAGCATGTGCACATGTCTGCAAGTGAATGCAAGTGTTTGCAAGCAAGTGCAGTGGTGTGCTGAGATGCTCATTTTAATTTTCACCAGCCATTAAACTTGGAAAGAGACAAAATGTTGCAAGTACCTAAGAAGAAGATATCAGGTGTACAGAATAGGAAATAAAAAGCTCAGTTAATGACTGCAATGAAAAAAGATGCAGACACAATGAAAAAATACTTGAAATCCATTAACGACAATCTGTGCAGTAATAGTGAGATGGTCATAGTGGAGACATCAGATGAAAAATGCATAGATAATCCACAATTCAACTGCCAAGAATCTTTGCAAGAGAAACAGAGACACTCAAACAAAACAGAAATTCTTCATCTGGACCAGAATAATGATGGCGCCACTTATGACAGAGATGAAACAATTCCCATTATAGGCATTGGTGATACCATTTCTGATGGCCCAATATAATGCCCACAATTCAAGATTTGCTAGCAACCAATGGTCCACCAAAAGTAAAGAACATGGATTTTCCTCTGGATGAGCATTTTTGTACGACAATTTTATGCAGAAATCTTGAAAAATGGCAAAATTCTGAAATGTTGCTGTGCTTTATTCTAAGTCCACTGACAAGCTTTTCTACTTCGCTGCAAGCTCTTTGATTTGAATCCAAAATCGTCCCTAGTATTTGAAGGGTCAAAGGATTGGAAGCACATCTCAGATTCTTGTGTGTCATGAAAAGTCACCTAGTCATTTCAATTCTGGCCAGTATGGGTCAAAGCACGCCAGAAGATAACAGGGTAATTGAATTAACATGGAGCTTTATGTGCAAAAACATGAGAAAAAAACAAACAGTCAGAGAACATTTTAGAGAAGGTCACGACAATAACACTTTCTTTCTAAAAATAATATGGCTTTTCAAGGCTCATCTGACAGGTTCTTTATGGAGAACAATAGGAACTTCCTGGATTTGGTGGAGTTACTAGGAAAGTACGATGAAGTAACGAAGGAATATTTGTCATGCATACTTTACAAGAAGGTGAAGGATCACTACTATAGAAAAACAATCCAGAATAAGAATTACTGGGTAAGTGCTGTAACACATTCTTAAAAGGTTGAAGAGTGCCAAGAACTACTCCAAGATATGAATTGCACTCCAGTTGTGAGCTATTCTGAAAAGATGTCTTTCACTATTAAGTTCTTTCACACTTTGAATGGCAAAGTAACCATTCAGGAGCACTTTATTGGTTTTAAAATAGTAGACAAATCCACAAGGGAAGGACTAAATGATACTTACTACTCTAAAGGAATGTGATATAAATATCAGAGACTGCTGGGGCCAGGGTTATAACAATGATGCAAATATGAAAGGGAAAAAGGAGAGTGTAAAGGCAAAAATCCTTAATCATTACTCAAGAGTATTTTTCATTCCATGTGGATGCTACTCATTCAATCTCATGGTGGCAGATGCTGCACCATCTTCCATGGAGTCCAAGTCCCTCTTTTGCCAAGAACTGATGTTCTGTTCTCTGCTTGTGTTCATCGTTGGAAAATTCTCACAGATTATGTCAATGTCACTGTTAAGCCAGTACACAAAACATGCTGGGAGTGCAGAATGGAAAGCGTTAAAGCTGTTCAATACCAAACAACTGAAGTAGACCATACCCTTATCGCATTGACTGAATCAGAGCAAGCAGACACTGGTATCCATCATGGAGTGCTCATTCTGGCACATCAATTCACTAAATTCATGTTCTTATCTCTGTTATGGTGTGGTACGATATCCTTTTTCAAGTCAATGTGATGAGCAAAAGCATGCAAAGCAAGAAAAGCTTCAGTATTGTTGCAGACACAAACTTGATACAGGCCTGTCATGACTATATTGTAAGCTACAGGGAAGTTGGGTATGAAGGAGCTCTGACAACAGCTAAGGGCATAGCTGAAAATCTTGGGGTTGGTCTAGTGTTGCAACCAGCCTCACATATTCATCCTAAAAAGCATCAGTTCTACTACAAGTGTGAAGAACTGCAAAGAAACTGCCTGTCTCCAAAAAGTCTACTTCCAATGGACTGTAGTGCTTCTCAACAAATTCTACAATTTATTTACAACAACGAACTTCATGACAACTTCCCAAACACATGGTTAGCACTCAGGATCCTGTTAAACATGCCTGCATCTATGGCAAGCAGAGAATAGAGCTTCTCAAAGTTGAAGCTCATAAAAACATATTTGTGATCAACCACGAGAGACGACAGGATATCTTTGCTGACCATCCTATTCATTGAGAATGCTGTGGCTCAAACTATAGACCCGTCACAAGCAATATCAGAGTTTCTGGCATGCAGAGTCATCTTATGAGTCTTGCAATCTTGGTGAACAAAGTTTTTTATCTATTATTGTTATTTAATAGTTTAGTGTTTAATTTATTTTCATTCATTTGTCAGTTATCTAGAATGTTACTTTTATGACACATTTATTATTTGAATAAAATTTAATTTAATTTAATTTTGTGTCATTGCCTCTTCTGAATTTTTTTTTAGTAAATTATAAAAAAAAACCTTTTGAGATTGCAGTTTTAGTTCTGAAATGTAGAGGGTTGGGGCGGGGGGGGGGGTACCAAAATACAAGTTCCCCCAAGACACCATTTTTCCTAAAGGCCAACTCTGACCACAGGTGAGTCAGTGAAATCTAAGGTAGGGTGATTTGCTCTTTCTCCTGCTCTCCAGAATATGAAAATTATTGACTCTTTAACAGAAGGAATAACCACTTCAAAAAGAAAGTTGGGAGTAAACAGAGAGACAAGGAATGGAAAACATGGTTGATCAGAAAAAGAAAGATATGCCTTGTAAGTCAGTAAGTCTATGAAAAAAGAAATGATTTCCAAAAGTGCAGTACAGTTAGACTTTGCAATGGATATTAAAACAAACAGCAAAAACTTCTTCAGTCTTACCAAGACAAACAGTCTAGGAATGTTCTAAGTACAGAAGGAATACTTCGATGTTGAGCATAGGGCAAGGTAGCTAATGGTAATAAGGACATAAAAATGAAATAGCCACCTCTGAGGTGGAAAGAAACTCAAGGAGGTTGATGTACTCAGGTGAGAGAGGCCAGATACTCTCCATCTGAGAACTGGAAAAGAACCTGCACAGGACATTACAGGTCCAATAGCAAGGATTTTTAATGTGATGTTACAATCTTACTGAAGAAGAGCAAATGTAGCTAAGAAAGGGCAGAAAGTCACGCAAAGCAACCTGTTAGCCTTATTCCAACACTATTCAAAGCTTTAGAACAAAATTTGAAGAAACAAGTTAACAAAATGGAGGTAAATGGAAAATCGATAAAATATAAGAGATGTACCAAGCTGATATCCTGACTTCCAGACAAAGGACATGCAATGGACTTAACCTAACTGAGGTCTGGAATGATTATGACAAGGGAAATGTGAGCAAGCAACTGGTAGGAATTATTCCTGTTGTGCCAAAAGACTATTGAACAGGAGGTAGGTGACGCTTACCATGCACTGGTTCCTATCTCATGTAACATCTATTATGATAACTGTAGCAGGTTTGGGGTTTTGCTAGTTTTGACAGCCTTCAAACATGATACAGGCCATATTCCCAGGGCATGCCTGTCACGCAGGCCCCCTCCTATATCAGTTAGTCCTCAACTCTGACCAAAACACAGTCCATAAAGGGTTAACTTACAGGTCAGAGTCCTCTTAAACCCCCGAAAAGTTGCCTCTAGCTTACTGCTGCTCCTTCTTCCTCTGCAGTCTTTCCTCTCATGCTGGCTGTGGCTCAGTTCTCTGCCTGTGGTGCTGCTGCTCCCAGTCTCAGAGAACCTAGGTCTCTTCACAAATCCTAGAGTTTCTGGTCTGGTATTGCAGCTGCTGGCCAAGCCACTGTCATTCCAGCTCTTATAATCTATTTCTATGGCTTCCCCTCCCTGGGAGACTTTTAACTTCCTATGGCCGCTAATTAGCTCCCTCACGTGGCCCTGTCCTCTTGCGCATCGTGTAATTAGCATTACCACTTGCAGCTGGGCTGGAGCCTCTGGTACCACACCCCACTGCAGCCTGCCACAATATTATTTAATATAAAGACCATGACACACAGCAGAGATGCATTGACAGAATTTACTGCTGAGAAATAATGCAGCTCTTAATGCGGCTCAATAAACTCTGGCACAGGCTTGTTTGCAATAGGCAAATAAAGGCTAAGAAAGGGAGAAAAACACCAGAAAGGGAAAACAAGAGATTTAAGCCACAAGACAATGTTGGCACAGGAGCAAGTCAGCATAAGCTGGTCATAAATAAATTTAGGCTGTAAATTAGGACATAAAAACTACATTCACAGACACATGATCTGTCCTACCTACATATTCAGAACTGATCTTATTCTAATCAAATTTAAGGGGATTTGCCTTTCACTTCAAGTATAGGAACAGTCAGTATTGCCCAAATGTTATTAATCAAGTGTTCTCACTTTAGATATTAATTTTACAGACTATTTTACCTACTTTTTGCTGTGTTGTGTTTTGTCTCTTCTCTTCCTATACCCATTTCTCTATTTCTTTGCAAGATAAACAAATCATTAAAATAGAGATTGCCTTGAACAGAGGAACCCAATTTGAGGATGACATTTATATAAACAGAAGTAATTAGGTAGTTCGTCTTACCACAGTCAACACCACAGCCATTTTGAGGTGAAGGGAGAAAGTCAAAGAAAAATAATTAATCTAGAACTGGGGCCTTGTTTGTGAGGTCTGTGCAGTGAACAGCAAAGACAAAGAAAGGAAGCTGGGTTTTTGCTTGGAAAAAGTGAGTAACTCACCTCCAAAAACATGGGCTGAGATGGTGCCTGTGACAAAACTCTGAAGTATCATGGTCACTGGCAACATGTAGGGGGTGCACGTGCATCCCCTGAAAAAGGGCACTGCTGACACTGTTGGTAGCGCCTGAAGGCAGTCACTACTCACCAGCCCCCACCACCAGCACCGACACTGCCAGCAGCGTTTGCGGGTGGTGTCTGCAGCTGGTTGCTGATCACTGGTCAGTGCTCACCACCCCTCCCCCTGCTATT
Organism: Crocodylus porosus; assembly: GCF_001723895.1. Taxonomy (NCBI): domain Eukaryota; kingdom Metazoa; phylum Chordata; order Crocodylia; family Crocodylidae; genus Crocodylus; species Crocodylus porosus. Next base: position 129,858,853 of record NW_017728943.1, read on the forward strand.
GACAGTGCTCCAGCTGCCTACAGCAGCTCCCCACTTCCTTCTGCCATGCTCAGGCAGCGCTGCCACCACATGCAGGAGCTTGCCATGCCCCCACAGCCTCCGGCGTTTGTAGTCATGGTGCTCCCAGAGATACACCCTGGATTGTGTAAGCCTATATTGGTTGCCCACTCCATTGAATGGGTATGCCCAGGCTATGGATTTGCCCAGAAATCATGGTTTACCACAGGCACTTTGGTAAAGTAACAGGAAAACAACAGGGTTTATTGCAAGGAAGAACAAAAGATATAAAAAAGAAAAAATGGTCAACTGCTTTGACAACAGAGTATGGTAAAAGAAAACTGACAACATCCTCACACTATGTTCAGACTACGATATATCTTTCATAACTATTCCTGTAAAGATCTCCCATGGTCACAGCTAGCTCCCTCAACCGAGGACCTCCTTTCCCCCTCTCACAGCAAGCTCCATCTCTCTTCAGCCCCCTCCTAATGGTCACTGCCTCCAGAACACTTTACACAGGCCGCTGCCGCTCTCCACCTACCTTGAGGGGAGCCAGAGAATCCTCTGAAGTGTTTCTGCTAGTGGATCCATGAAACTATCACTCTGAAGAAGGAAAAGCAGATGTCTTACAAATACATGGCTTCAGGACCAGTCAGAGTCTGGTTTGGTGAAAGAACAGTAGCATGAAAACAAATATAGAGTAGGTCACTTGTCTTTAAAGGAATAAGCCCATGGGAGACTTCACATGTGGATTCTTCACACTTACACTAAACATGGTGGACAGCAGTACATATATGAAATTATTAACTGCCGCATAACACTTGACAGTAGTTTTGCAGGTTGAGTTCTGTGACTGTTCTTTATTATGCAAACTGTAATAGTCTCAGTGTTACCTTAAACTACTCCCCTAATCTTGCTTATACCCACCTATTTTTTCTCATCACCTAGGATAACAACTTACCTGAAACTCCAGGCTTTCTAGAAGCTGCTACAATACAGCTGCAGTACAAATGCAGATGAATGATCATCAAGAAAACCTAAGGATAAATCCTGATCCCCATTAGGCAACTTGTTCACATGCACAGAGAGAGAGACAGAGAGAGGGACAGAGACAGAGAGAGAGACAGCAAGTGAGGTTTTTCAGACTTTTGTAAAACTTCACACATGAGCACAATATGTGTAACCAGAAGGAATCAGAGTCAGGCTACATGCACATCACCAGAGATGCGTGGGCCAGCAGTCAAACAGGGATTTACATGTCAGTCGCAGTATACTGGGAAATGTTCCAGGCTGTTGACTCTGCACCACCCAAGTCCTCCAAGCTAAGTGTCATCAAGGAACACGCAGCACAGTGTACGACAATGTTAGAGAAAGACTACATTGTGCTCAACGTGCTGCAAGAGCTGCTGCACTAATTTGGACTGTGACTTATTCCCCTTCCCACCCCCAAGCCATTAAGTCTTTTTGGTGTCAATCAATGATGTCAACAGAGTCCTTGCTGTGAAAGATGATGGCTATATACAAATGCAGGGTTTGGTTTTCAAATGATGTATTTCAGATATGTGGCTGAGACTAGTGGTTAGATTTGTTTGGAAAGAATTGATGGTGAAAGAAACAAAATGTTATGAATACTTTTACAATGTGATTATCTATATCCCAGTCACCTGTAGACACTGTACCAGCAAACATCCATATAAATAGTCTTAAACTTCTGCAGTATTCCTTGGTTCAGGTCAATTTGTACTTTCTAACCCACAGGCAACTTATAAGAACAAAGGAAAGTACCCACAAAAAGAATGGAGGTTGATTGACAACCCAGACACCAACCAAAGGCAACATAGCCAATTGGAGGAGCTGGAGCCTGGTAATGGGGAGTACAAAACAGAAAATATGATCCATTTCTCACCCCTTTTTTCCTCTTGTTAATATGTCCTTTCTTTGTACCTTAACTTAGATTAATACTTTTACAGTGGGTGCATCTACACATGAAATCAGTGTGCCTGAATAAGCTCCAGCGCAGTTCATGCCACAGTTTATTGCTCCTGGGTGCAGCATTTACACATGTACCCATGACCACAGCACCTAGCTGGCAGACAGCCTCTATACTGTAGCACGCTCCTGCCCCAGCCAGCCCTGCTCACCATCTACACATGCATTGTGGTGGAGTAAATAACTCCACTGTAGAATAGTACTTGTGATGGGCAGTCCTATCTTATGGCAGAGTTCATTAGTTTACTACAACCTAATCACCCCACACATGTAGACAGTAGGGTGACCACCCACCCCTAATTGAGTGGGACAGTCCCAAGATGTGAAACTCAAGTCCCAGCCCTGGGCTGAATGACTCTGGGACAGCATTTGTCCTAGTTTCCCAGTATTGTGCAGGGATCTGGGGTTTTCCATTTGCTGCTGGAAATGGTGAGTTTCTCTTTGCAGGCTGGCAAGAGTTCCAGCCAGCAAGTTGCTGCTTGAGGCTTGGGGAAGTGAGACACACGCATATAGCCAGGAACTACAGCCTTCCAGCAGTGGAGAGTAGCTCCCTGCAGGTAAGTCTATGAGAGGGGAGGAGGCATAATGGGGTAGGGGTGATATTGAGATCCCCATGGGAGGGAGGCAGTGGGGCAAGAGTAAGGGCTGGGGCTGGGGCTCTGCCCAGCCAGAGTGGTTCATGGGACCTGGGGCGGGGAGCTGGATGAAGCCATTCCAGGGGCTGGCAAGGGGGCTAGCTCACAGCTACTGCATGTACTCTCAGTGAGGGGGTCTGGCACATGCCTCCAGACTTGTGCGCAGGGTGGGGGCAGATATGGGCTGACCACTGCTCCCTGCCCTGCTGCCCTCCCCCTGGAAACCCCATGCCAGCCATGCCACCATGGCAAAGTGCCCCCTGCTTGCCTGGCAGCAGTGCGGCAGGGAGCCCCAAGCCTGAAGCAGGCAGACCACATCCTTCCTAGCCCCCCATGGCCTCCACTTGGCTTTATTCCAGCCATGCCATGCTTGATGGGGTGGGTAGAGCTGGGGGGAGGGTATATGTCCCACCTTTCCATTTTGAAAAGGTGGTCACCCTAGTAGACAGTGACGCTTTACTGGGGAACTAATTAGTCAATTCCACAGTAAAGCACTTGTGTAGATGCCCCCAGTGTTTCCATTTACAGGAAAGAAGCAGAAAAAGAATAGCAGCATAAACATATGTGTCAAGTTGAAACATTGCTGAACAGTTTCTAGTGGGATTTGCAAGATGCAGTATCCTGAAAAGAGAGCCAGATGTTTACCAGGGAAACTAAAAGAAAGGCAGGCCAAAAATAATTCAGTACAGATTTGGATCAAACAGGGATTTACATGTCAGCACTTTGAGAGATCAGGTCATTAGGTTTCTGGGTTGCAATTTCTGCCATGATATCTGTCATAAAAATGTCCATAGGAAGATCATCTCTGTCTCCTTTCCCAGTCTGTAGGAACTAATGATAGCATTTATTCTGATTGCTTACTTTAATATGCCATTTCAATGGGGCTAAGAGAGGAAAGCTAGGTCAACCTAAAACATAAACTAATTCAATGTTATCAATAGTATTATGAGGGTTTCAAAAACTCTTCTGTGTGATTTGTTTAGGCCCTCCTATGTCAGGAAGTTCTATTTTGTGTCCTGAACCTTGTATAAGACACATGTAAGAAATATATTTTGTTTCTTGTAACATGTAAGAAAGCTTTTATAAGAAACATACTTTTGTAGTAACTTTGCTTTACACCAAATTTTAATATTAATGTTGGCACTTGTAGGAGTTGCAGTGAATATACATTGAAATTGAACCTATCTTGTGTGAGGCAATTATTAATTACCTCCATAATGTTCTTTTGATCCTAAAATTTACCAAAACAATTTACAAATCTACAATGGTATATACACTATACTCACTCATTACTGCTCACGACTTTAACACAGGAAATGAAGTGTTTTTTAAGTAACAAGAATGTGATTAGCTAAACTGTACTTCGGTCAAGACACAGAACACAAGAGAGACTGACCATCAGTGCCCATCATTTCAGTTTGTTTTCGGTTCCAAACTATGTCATCTGTATCAGTAAATGTTTCTTACCCTTGATAGTGAATTAGTACTGTACTGATTCCAAAAGAGTGATACCCATTCAATCATATCCTACTGAAAACTTGGGAAAACTAATACCATGGCAGCAGAAGGTTGTATGACCTCAGTATAATACTAGGGGAAAAGTTTTATATGTGGGTAGTACAACTATGTTATCTGGGGGACCAATAACCTTCCCACACATGTACATGCACGATAGATTTCCCAGCCAGGTGGTTCTTATTACGATTTGCTTATGAAGTAGCACTAAGCCCTAAAATTAAGTGATTTCCTACCAATTAATAGTGTTACTATAGTACATTCAGTATCAATAATTTGTGATAGTAATATGTTACTCCTTTACAAAGACAACAGCAGTGAAAGACATTATGAAAACATAATTTCTTGGTGCAGTAGATATAGCTCATAAAGTGATATGAAGTCAGAAGCAATACAATGTCATTGGCAATCTGAATCACATCACCTCACCATATTTTACAGCAATATGTAAAAACAAATTTCTTAATGCAGAGTTGTCTTTCTAGGCAACTGAAATGGTTTTTTTCCAGGAAGAGAATGAGTATGGAAGAGACCGTCAGCTTTTGATGATGCACCCTACCAAGAATGCTTTTTTAGTGTTAATTCAAAACTGGATAACATTTATTCCATATTATTTAACACACACACACACACACACACACACACACACACACACACTGCCGCAGATTCTGCAATAAATATCCTAGGATTCTGTAACAGTCGAAGCCATAAACAAATATAGTTGACTACCTGTCCACAAGGGAGGGCATCCTGGTGTTTATTGGAATATTCCTATTTGTTGCTACTCCTGCTCATTTAAACTCTTGAGAATAGCACTGCTTTCCTTCTGTGTAGTATGAAATGTCTAGTAAGTTGTTGATACTACAGAAATACTAACTGAAAGACTAACAAGAAGAAGAAGAAGACAACAACACAGGTCTCTTTCAGCCCCCTAGCTGTGTACATTTTGCTAACTCAGATATGCATAAACTCAACACTTCCTAAGTCTTGGGAACAAAATAAAAGGGTATAAGCTCTTTCCTATTAGTAATTTAAACATGATGGCAGTAAATTCTACAGTGATACTACAATTGAAATGTATTCTGCAAACACTGAAAAAATGAAACCAGTTATTATATAGCCTTGACACTAATTTATATGGCAAATTTATTGTATGTCCATTTAGAAATTGCTTCCATATCCACTTTGATTCCATTTCTCTACTGAATAAGTTTAGACATTTTCTAGATTTGGACATAGGATTTTGGTCCATAAAGGTATTTAGGTGCCCAAGTATCCCCTGGCATCATGCACCCTTTCTGGTCTTCTGGGCTCAATCTGAAGTGCTGGTGGTGGCAGGGCTAAATAGCAGCAGTGGTACAGGGGTTAACTCAGCTGTCACTCACCCCCTAACCACCCACATGCATCCCCAACAGGACTCTGTAGCTAGGAATTCATCAGCAGGCCCCAACCCCATGCTTCCTACCTCTAAAATTCCTGGCACTTCAGGAAACCTGCAGTCCAGGTGAAATAGTTGTTTGGGCTGGATCTGGCCTGCAGATCCCCTTGGGGCCTTTAGCACCCTTGGTCAAAGCCATAGCTCTCTAATGGCTTTTGAAGAGGATGTTGGACTGTACAGTTGTATTCTCTGTTTAGAGTCTTTTGCTCAGTGTATGTATAGCACCGAAGTGCAAGGAAAGCTGATGGCTGGTGCTCCTAGGTACTATTCTACCGCAAATATTTAATAGTAGAAAGGATAATAATAAAGTGCATAGGTGTAAGTTAAGCAAGTCTGATTTAGTGTTTTCATTTCTGGGGGGTTGGATAGTCTTCTAGAATATCGTCCTTTTAAATGTGCCTATCAAGCATGAAAAAACTTCTCAGACTATGGTCCAACCAGCACTATGGGAGCAGTTTCAATAGATTGTAAGCCATGTTGCAGGCAAGAATTTATATACATGCAGTGCAAGATTCCAGCATGTTTTCCCTTCAGTCATCTGGGAATGTCCCAGTTATCTAGGCATTAAAATTTATTGTAATTTCCCTGACTTTCCCAGTCTTTCCATTTTCCTTAAGAGTTCAAGAACAGGTTGGCCATTCCTTGTCCGGGCTCAGAAGTATTCCTTTCTTGTCAGATTCATTGAGAATATACATTTATGTTGTATCCTCTGCTAGCATCATTGCAACATAGTTTATGGGCAGGCTGGCCTACCCAATGAGTAGTGGTATGTTCTGAGAGATAGGTACTCTTTTGTTGACCTCATCAATTTTCAATACGTTGCCCCACTCTTCTTAATCAAAATCACTTCAAAGACCCAAAACAGATTGATTCACATGTGAACACTACCCAAACTGTCTTCCAAGAGAGGGAATACTTGTCTTATGTTCCTTTGAACCCACTGCTGCCCGTTTACTTGTATTTACTTTGCATGGCCTATGGCTGAACCATGGAAATTAGAAAACAAACTCCTATTCAGCAAGTCATGTCAAAGGTGACCGCTATGCCAGAGAGTTGACTGTGGGACAAACATTCCCTCTGATCAGGAGGCCTCTTCTGCAGTGTTGCTGTCTCCACAGTTACATACCTGTCTGCAGAAGCCTTTAGTTTATCTTGTCTATGTGGGAAGTCCTAGACGATGCCATCAATCTGAGAGATGAGAGGGATGCTCCCTTGACACTTAAACAATGGTTGTGGCGCGAAAGAAAGAAAATCAGCTCCACTCTGAACAAAGTTTCTTTTGAACTGTACTATGTTCACAGAAAGCATCAGGAGAGTCACCATGTTCACATGTACAGGTTTTGTGCTACCAACACAAGAGATGAAGTGAGCAGGCACCTCATGAATTAGTGAAGAAATTCATCAGGCATATACTGAAGGGGACTTTAAATTACAAAATAACCCATACATCACCAAATATAGGATCCTGAAAAGCTGGGTTAGATTAAGGAAGAAAGTTTTCAATGAATGCAGTGGAGACTGTACTTTTAAATGTGTGTATGTAGAAAGTCTGGCCAACATTTTCAAATGTAGGTTAAACACTGGAAACCATAATTAACATCCAAATTAAAGTGGCTTGATTTTTGGAAATACTGAGCATTTACTAACCTATACCTACTATCATTGGTTCAAAAACTGCAAGTTAAATAAAGATCATTCACTCCTTCCTGACTAAAATGAAGGTTTGCCTCTAAGCAGCACTGTTAATGATTAAATTGGTGAATCATTAATTATTTTCAGATGCTAGTGTTAAACTTTTTAGTTTGTAGGTTCCATTTGCTAGAATTTCACTCTAGAAAAATAAAGTCATACACATATATGCACACACAGCTCTTAGATGTGCATTTCCAAAGGGTTCCCTAGGAAGTGTCCATTGCTTTCTGAGAAGACTTTCTGAGTACAGATGATGATAACAGCATCTCCAGGTCACAGAAGATTTCCTAGGATTCTGGTCTCTTTATATGTTCTTGGCAGTTGTGAGAGCCTTGTCAAATCAGTGATGAGCTCTCTGCTATTATGGAATTTTAAAAAAAGAAACGGACATTTTTCCAGCTAACAGCTGGCTGATGAGTTTCATATGGATGAGTTGTATGTTGTGCTGGTGCAGGATGCTGTACAATCCACAAATATAAATCCAGACAAATGCATTTTAATCTACTTCAGTCCAAATTCTTGTATTTTAGCCTCTTCATCATGCTATCGTCAATTTACAGTCTATAGTCTCTTCTATCTAGTTCATAGATGCATGCTGGCATTTTATAGCATTATGCTGTCTTACTGTTTAAGGTATCACCAATAATATGGAAAATGATGGCAATGGGCTCTTATATATCATGAAGAGTCCTATGCAAAAGTACTAGGCAAAAGATCTAGACTTACTTGCTTTTATTTTGTTTTTTAAGTATTGGATGGATCCAAACAGACTCCTTTCATTTCTACCCAGGAGAACGTTTACAATATTTTCTCCAATGCCTGATAAAGGATGTTTGTGCCCAAAAGCTTGCAATTAAAAACACTTTTTTTGCAAAAATCTTGTTGGTTTAACACAAGATATAATCTTTACTACATGTCCTGATTGCCTTTTCCTCTAGACCAATATGGCTACAACCTGGATACCTGAAACAGACTCCTATCACTCTAGAGCTTTTCAAAGGGAGCAGGAGGAAAAAAATGGGTATGCTACAGGCATGGCCACTACATCTAACAAAGATGCATTTCTTAATCCTCTCTGTACTGAGGAGTGGTTGAACTGTAGATATGCTGTTTACATGTGTGCCCTGAAACTTTTTTCTGAATAAGGGATAATATTCTATCTAACACACTTTAAGTTTCAGTGGGGCTTTTCCTCTGGCTTTACATGTAGGTTCAATATTAAGCCTGAGGCAACTTAGACTGTAGCACTAACTGAAAAAAAAATGCAAACCAAAGGGCCATATTCTGATGTCCTGAATAGAAGGTTATCACATGAATAATCTCAAATGAAGTCAATGGGACTATAAAGACAGATGCTACCTAGAATTAGGAAGTCTTTCATAGCCTGGCCTATATAAGTGTGATTCAAACTGTATTTTTAATCATAAAGTACATCTAAATATAACCCCCCCCCCACAAAGTAAATGCAATGAGGCAAATTCATGAGCTGCTAACTCCAGATATATAAATGGAGTCAAATCAGGGTTGGATTTGGTCCAAGATACTGATTCCATAGAATCATAGAATCAAGGAAAACAGTTTTGGAAAGGACCTCAGGAGGCCATCTAGTGAGTCCAACTCCTTGCTCAAAGCAGGACCATCCCCATCTACATCTTCCCACCCAAGGCTTTGTCTACCCGGGTCTTAGAAAGCTCTAAGGATGTCAATAGCTTCTTATGTAGGCATTTTGAGAAACTATAAACGTAAAAGAAAATTGTCAACAATGTCAAAGTAATTTTTAAAAAGACTACATATAAAAAACATGTTATTCAACAAAGCTACATCTGATCTGCTCATTTTAGGAACTTTTTCACTGGAGTGCCTGTCATAAGTTATTGTCATTATAAAATATCAATTGAGATTTATATAACATATTATGATACAAACAGTGAAGTGTGTTTACTCTCAGGTGTAAATGACACACTAGGTTAATGTTCAGTAATGCTGACCTTGCGTTGTCCTAGGGCTTAAATAATATTAAATAACATGGAAGACATGGTAGTGGGAGGTATCCCCATTATAGCTCTGCTATTGTTTATTGCTATTGTTTTGCACATGGAGAAGGAAAGAAAGAAAAGACGTGAGGAAAGCCCAAATGAAATAGTAAAATATGAGGGGAGCTTTTAAAAAGAGTAGATCTTTTTAATTCTCTTTCTTTTTATTTTCTTTCTTGAATAGAACTGAGGTAGTGCCACAATGGCTCTGCAGGCTTCCATAAGCAAAGCACAGCTAGTGATTGTCCCTCCTTTTTAGGGCAAGTTCTCAACCTTTCCTCCCTGTGCAAATGATCTGAAGAATGATCGCTTGCCTGTTATATCCCATCTCTGAAATGCTTTGCACTGACCAGTGTATGTTAGTTTAGTCCCTAAACCCACCAAAGTTGATAGGAGTTTTGAGTTTCCAGTGCGCTATTCATGACTAGAGATGAGTTAAATGATTTCAAAGGAAGTAAAAATGATGTGAAACTCATTTTTTTAATGGAACTGTATACAGACTTACAGCTTGTATCATGTTCCTCAGAAGTTTCCCCACTATTCATGAACCATTTGCATGGCCGTAGGCTGAGCTATCCTTTAGAATACCAAGCTTATGGAACGTATGGCTCTGTATGGCTTCAACACAAACAGAGAAACCATTGATTTCTGTTTAATTTTGCTTTATGTCTTGGGTTTGTCTGAAACTTAAACACAAAGTAGAACTTGTGCCATTCAGGTCCATGAAGACTGGAACCAAAGAAAATAAACTAACTCACACTATTCCAGCTACTACATTGAATTGTTTCTGATGGGACATTTGTGCTGTTTCCTGCTATCCTGACTATCTAACAGATTCCAAATTTTGCTTCAAGACAAAATAGCTATAAAATCTGAGTAGATGATAAGAAAAGCTTAGAATTTTGTGCTATGAATTATTTTGATTATTCAGCTTGGAATATGTATTGTAAATATTTCAATTGACATGTTATTATAACAGGAACTTATGATAGCTAGAGAAGCAAAGGAAATGTTTAAAATGAGAAAGTCAGATGTGGTTTAGTTGAAGGCAACTTGACCTTTGAGCCCTTGCTTGACCATATAATAGGCAAGAATTGATTCAACAGAATATTTTATTGCTTCGTGATATTTTCCTGTTGAGAACAATACTTAAATGCTTAAAAAGAGCTAGCTAATTCTATTTCTTCCTCTTTTTCCTGTTTACTTCTTTTCTGTACTCCAATCTGCTTGCTGCTTTGCCAAGCATCTTTCAAACCTCTAGCCAGAATTAAAATTGAGCAGCAACTTTTGGAACTGGCACCATTGATGCCCCCCCTGTGGGCATTGCCCTCTACCTCCATCAGTGTAGCAGCCAGATAGGCTACACCTAATAGCACCTCGTTCTAAACCCAATAACATGGTCCTGAATTTGAGTATTGCGAAGCATTGCACTGCAGTTCATCAGCACACAATAAATCCCTACATTTTCTCCCCTTCATGTGCCCTAGGAATGGTCTGCAGTGTTATAAAAATGTGTGACACTGTGTTGCAGTTACTGGGAGCTTTGTACTCCTGGTACATGTTTTAGCATTTTAGAAATTCAGGGTTTCATCACTGTGCCTGCCTTTAGCTTTGGGAACACAAATAAGTTCCAGGAGACCTATCATATGATTAGAGTGATCCAACCAGAAGCCTCAGAAAAGGCAGTAGTTGCCAAAAGAGCAGATGGGTCCGAAGTCTGTACCAGTTAATTTCGCGACCTACTGAAATCACTGAGAGATTTATATTGCTAATTACAGACTTTGTTTCTGGTTTAATCATCCTTTCCTTCACCTTTCTAAAAATCTGAGGGAAAAGCTATCTTATGCAAGATGGTGCTCTTTAGAAAGTAGGTAAATCAGTAGCTATATATTTCTTGGCAAAAGACTTCATATTGTTTTAGCTAAGACTTTTAAAGCTGTGGTAAAAGATATCATCTTTGTCCATATTTGTGGTTTATTTCAGTAGAAGAAAAATGTGTTTTTTAAAAAAAGTCTACTGTTTTGAACTTGAAACAATTAGCTTCAGTTGACTGTGATTTCTGGCAAATGCACATGAAAATAAGTGCAACGGGTAAACTCACATTTCTGTTAAAGCCAAGGTCATAATTTCTTGGAGCCTCAGAACCGCACAGACACCCTGTGCCTGAAGAAGGGTGATTGCACCCAAAAGCTTGCAAAGAACTCTTTCCCAACTACTCAGTTGGTCTAATAAAAGATATCACATCTATCCAATCACCCTTGCCTGCCTACGTCCTTAAACTAGCATGGCTGCAACCAAAAACCCTAATAATAAATTTGTAAGCATTTCCTGGAAGAGGTGGTAGAATTGCTTTTTCTTCATCATCTTTGTAAAAATAAAACATGCAAAAGGCTCCAATTCTGCAAATATACACTCCCATAAATTATTCTACACATTAGTAATTTAAGGTCTGATACTTACATGCATACATTTACTTCTTGGTATCGATGTCTTCAGAATAGGGCTGTGATTTGCAAAACATGGTTGGCCAGGAATACAGCAGGTCCATAAATCCTCTTGTTTTCTATTTATGTGCTGTCTTAAAATGATTTAAGTTAGGTGAAAATATTTACTCAGCTACCATTATTATCACCATTGATAACTGGAAGTAGCAGCCTGGAACCCAGGAATGACACTGATTCCTACTGAGTCCTTGGGCAAGTTAGTTAACCTCCCGGTGTCTCAGTATCCCTAACTATCAAATGAAGGTAACAAAACTTTCCAAACCCTAAAATAATGCTAGGAAAGTAATCAATGAATATATATTTGTCAAACAAATTAAAGATGAAATGGAAATGTAAGTACTAGGCATTTTATTATTATCCTGAATAGGAATTTCTCAAGTACATACTGTGAAACTTTAACAATAACAAGATTACAAATGTCCTAATAACATAAGCACAGGTTTTCCTCAGATACGCTCCCCTGTTGAAAAAATAAATAGATGGTAAACATTTTCCGTTAATCTTCTCATAATAAAAAGGAAGCTTAAGATTCAGAGAGAACACATGAGGAAAGTAAAGACTGCATAATCATTTCAATATATTTTATTTTAGAAGTTCTGTAAATTTGCAGTTTGAAATAATGTGACTCATAAAATGATTAGTAGAGATGAAGCCATTCCTTGGACAGAAAACTTACCATTGACTATAACAGTTTTACCTGATTAAGTAGCACAGGACTGACTGAAACCTTAAGTTAGCGTTTATCTCTTGCTGAAATTAGAAGTATATCTTATGTCACGGTGGATTTTCCATGTCTTTGATTTCCTGATTAATTCTAGCTAACTTTGTAGTAAAAAAAGGTAAAATATACATTTGAGATTTAAAGGCACCTATTCCTGCTTGTTCTTTAGACAAAATAGGATGCTCTCCAGAAACTGATCTGAACAGTAACATAGATGAGAGACCAAAGTATTAATCAATTAGTTTAGATCATCTCTCATATCAGGAAAATCCATGCTGCTGATTGAATGAAGTCTCCCCATTGAGTCGACAGAGTTAACAGAGAGGCAGAGGAGCTAGATTCTCAGGACAAACAGAAATGATGATGTCGACCTCAGCACACTACAGAATCAGTTGATTCCCCAATCCAGGAAAATTTGTTGTCAGGGACTTAATTCCGTATGAAAGGAATGTTGTTTCATTTCAGAACCAGAGATTTCCGACAAGACAGAGCATGAGCTTTCTGAAAGGAGAGATCTTTTTGTTTTTTTCTCACAAACATGCTCAGACATAGCTTTCCTTTCAGCTAATTAAGCTGTTTTAAAGCAAACTGGTCAAACAGTGACATCGTAGTGGGGAGCCTTGGAATCAATTGCATGATGTAGAAGGCAGGACATTTAAAGGGTGACTTCTGCCATTGTTTCCCCTGGCTGAATCTTTTCTACTTGGTCAATGCTGCCAGAGTGACCTCATACAATTGGGAGAATTCAAAGCCACTGACCTCAAGAGATGCCATTAAGAAGGCAACTGCAGAATAAGATTTCATGGTTGGAAGCCAAATTTACCCTCTGCTTCCAAGTCTTGATGCTTACAATATTTTATATGTATGTTTTCTTCCTGTCATTAGCATATTGTTAAACCAACGAAATAAAAAGAGAACACAGGAATAAGGCATTGCTATAAATAATGGTGTCCACACAATGTGGGAGAGTCACATTGTTTTTAGTGAAAGATGGGATTGAAAAGAAAATAATCTTGTGGAATTATGGTGGCTCCTTTAGCAGAATGACAGTGAGTAATTGGCAGGGGTAAGTTTCACTTTGCTAGCACAGATGATGGACTCCTAGCATATATTTTGTTAAGCAGAGTATGACATCCATTGTTTTTCCAAGCTGCTGGATATAAAATCGGTGAGTTTCAACATCTGCCAAATGACCATACAGTTTCCCATGTGCGAAGAATAGACACATTTCAAACATTCTATTAATAATTGAGGACACTGGCAGAAACAGTCTCCTTACTGTTTCTTGCCGAGGACATCAATAAGTGCATTCAGCTAGGCAGCAGATACAAAATGGAACCTCGGGAAACCGGAGCACTTGGCAGCCATTGTTCTAACATCAAAGAAAAACATAGTAAAAACAGTGGGCACCATTTGAAAAGACATCATTTGCCAACAGATGTGACAACATAGTTGTTTTCAGGAAGCCACTGAAAGTTGAACTTGTTTGGCACTTCGCAAGATCAAGCCCAGCTCCCACACAGAGGTATCTGAAGTGCTCATCATTTCCTCTGCTTGGGTGTCTAGACCCCTCTCTCCCCATACGCTCAGACTAAAGAAGGGTGTAGGTAGTGCCTGCCCCGCCGTACGTGCCTTGTTTCTGAGAGTCCCATAATGGCTTTAACATAAAATGGCCTCCTACCCAAGTCTCAATCCAGAGAAGACCCTCTTCCAAACATCACTCTTTCTGACAGTGTGTGCATGTATGTGTGTGGGGATCTGTTGGATATGAGGCTGAAGGGTTTAGCAGTGATTCTCAGCCACAGTACTGGGGTACCCTGGGGTGCCTTGAGATCCTTTGAAGGGTGCCACAGAAAGTGTGAGGAGCTAAATGAGATGGTAAGCAGATAAGTGAAGGCTTTCCCTGTCTACCCCCCTACTCCCATTATCCAGCCCCTCTGCAAGGAGGTAAATACTGTAATAAATAAAAAAAATTTGAAGAAGGGTGCTGCTCCATTCACAACAGTTATGGAAGAAAGCCTGGAGTCTAAAAAGGTTGAGAACCACTGGTTGAAAGCACTCATTTACCAGCTAAACAGTTCCCTGTTTTGTTTCAGCTGAGCAAAAAAAAAATTTCAAGAGGCTGAAGATCTAATCCTTAGAATTAAAAAGTTTCTCCATTCTTGCATTTGTTCTGTGCCCCCATTTATTCCAGATCCCCCTACTTCTGGCACCATTTTAAATTATTTCTATTTTTGTTTGGTCTGTTTCTTGTGTTTATTTCATATTATATCACACATGTACCAAACAGTCTATTATGGGGCAGTCATCCAGGCATGCAGAAGTGTTCCATTTACAGCAAAAGAATCAATGCAACTTGGCACGCCAAATGGGGAATGGCATTGCCTAAGTCTGTATGAGGACACCTGCTTAATTGTTCAAGGTGCAGACAGAGAAGCCAAAGTAGGTATTCCTGCCACTGTGTTGATTAATGGCCCAGGGCTACAAGGTCTATGCTGGATGTCAGAAAAGATTCTTACCCTCTATCCCCACAGAGAACCCCAAGGCCCAGTCTTGATCAGTTCCAATGCACCTTGCACTTTCCTTTATCACAAGTGGGGATTATACATTCTGTGCAATAACGTTTTTTCACACAGACCTTTACACAAGTACAAATAAGCTTTATTTTAAGTTACTCATAAACATATTTCTATTTGTACAAATCACTCTAATAACTAGCTCAAAGGATATCTGAAGGATACAAAAATGTGGTGAAATACTCTGCTTTTTCCTAATGCTAGCTAATCCAATAGTCATGTTTATGGGTGCAATTCATCTGTGTTGTACTTTGTCCAAGATGGTTGCTGTTATTATTGAGTTAGCACTGCCACTAAGGCCAGACATTATACTTTTACCAGTATAAGTGATCAGAAACCAGTCTATACCCATAATAGAATAGAAGTTTAGCACATATAGGCTGGTTTAAAAATGGCAGAACCAGTCTAAGATTTGGCAGAACCCAGTCTAAGATTCACCAAAGAGCAAATATGTGTTCTGTTCGTAAGTGAAAGTGCATAATACTGTGTGTCAAAGGGTAGCTTCTGAAATATTTAACTGAGGCAGAAGCATATTTAAGCCAAGCAGTCATTTATACAGGTTGGTAAAATAAAACATGTATTGACTGAAGCTGAGAAGTCAATGACTGAGCAGTAGAAAATTTTAAGGCATGGTTTAAAAGGTGACAAACACTGTTACTCCTTAATGCTTTTCAATTCAGGGGTCAAAAAAGCAATACTGAACTTACCTGTGAACAGATAGGGCCACATTCTTGGGCATAAAATCTGTGTATTTACAAGCAGAGCTCGAAAAAAGCTTGAGACAGTCTGCTGTATAGCACAGGATCCTAGACTGTCTTGGCCTCTGACTTGCTACATGACATTGTGCAAGTCACATTACTTTTCTGTGTTTCTGTTTCCCTTCCTGTCTGTTTAGCCTGTAAGACCCAGATCTTCAAAAGTATTTAGATGCCAAACTCCAGTTCTCAACAGACTCTTTGGGGTGGGAACTGACAGTGCTTATAAGTATTTGCACATGACTCAGCTCAATGGAGGTCTGATGATGGTCAGGGCATCTACTCTAGGCACTACTACTGTGATGATGGTTAGTATTAGTATTAGACCTGGTAATAGAATCAGACAATTTAGCACCTCAGGAAAGTGAGGTTGTGATATCAGTATTTCTATCCATGAACAGAGTTATATAAAAGTCAACTTCAAAGGCCTTTAAAACACTGGAAACTGAACAAACAATTGATCTCCAGGGGACAGCAAGGTTTACCAAAGATTCTCCCTCTGTAGGTAAGCAGGCAGTACTTGACTGTTTATGACCTTCCATGATCTGTATGTGCATTGGCACATGCTACCAATCTAAAGATAATAATAATTTAATCAGTTTAGACATATCATTTCTACATCCCATGTCCTTTTAGATACATTGCTCCTATTCAGAACTTGATGTACTGGTACATGTCTTTTTGGTTCCAGAGGTCTCTCTTCCCAAACTGCCGTATACTATACCAAACCCATGGTGTGATAAGCAGACCCACTTCAACATTTAGGGTCTGATCTAAAACCCAGTGAAGTCAATAGGATCCTTTGCATTGACCTCAGTGGGGTTGGGATCAGACTTTCTAATTATAATGACAAAATATAGGAGTGGCACTTCCTGAATTGTTAATTCTTTGTATAAACGCAAGCAGTTGAGAACAAGGCAGTTAAATATATTACTCTAATTCACCTGTTCACATAGTAAGTTCACAATGAAAATAAATTATATGAAGGGTGGAAACAATTTAGATTTTAAGAATTATTTTCACTTTAATAAGCTAGGGAGTTTGGATTTGTTATTTCTTAATTGTGATTTGTTTTTCCTGAGAGTTTTTAAACAGTACACCGTGTCATCATTACCATGCCTGATATAGGGTTTTCAGTTAGTGGTGTTATTTCAAGATGATTTAGACAGTATGTGGAAAAAATCTGCATTGTGTGTTTGAGACCTTTAAGTAACTGATTTCAGACAATTCCATTTTGGGATTTTTTTCTCAAATTTCAGGTGCTTTCTCACTGCCCTCTCTCTGAGTCTTTTACAACTATGTAAATGAGTGTGATACACCACTAAGTAGGAATGACCGTGTTTTCCACTTTAAATAAGTGTAAATGGTTAGACAAGGTATAACACAGTGTAGCAGCCCAGTGTCCTTGGGAATGACCACCAAATTGCAAATTAGTCACTATCATGGCATTGCTTCCATACACCTTTCTGTGGGAAGTATTCAGGGGATGACACCACAACCTGTTTGCCACAGGTATCTCTAGTGATAGTAACCATAACTGAATGGAAACGGGCACTTCCCAGTATGGACATGTCAGTTCTGGACCACCTCTACTACATTTTTAGTCACTGATTCTTTCTGTTAGGAGGAATTTAGCCCTGAGGAAACGCCTCTGACTGCTACTGTTTCCTGGCCACTTGCTACTTTTCCTGTGTAGTTGCATGTTAAACATGATGACTTGCTCTATAGAAGCCATGTGTTGTCATAATGTAACATCATTAAACAAAGTGTTTAGAGCAGTTTTAGCAGAGCCAGAACATGAACAACAAAACCCGCCAATTACAGTGTCATTTTGTGTAGTTGTTAAGGTTTCAAATGTCTCCAACTTTCTCTGGTAGGCCATATTGAGCATGTCACAGAGAACATCTGAGATAACGATTTGCTAGGCGATGTGCGGTTCTCGCCCCTTTTTTTTAATATCAGAGAAGAAAGAGTTCTTTATAATAATTTGGCTCAAATGTCTACACACATTGCTCCAGCGTCTGTAGCAGCATGTGTTTCTAGGATTGTTCTGGAAGAGAAAATGCAGAAACAGCAGGGAGCAGAAGATAAACAGGCAATTCGTGACTCATTAAAACAAGCATTGGTAGCCAACATTGTGGAGTGTGTGAAGGCCCCAGATCCAACTCGCCTATAAACTTTTTTTACCAGCTGGACTTAGCATCTGTCAGAGTTTGGAAGGAGAGATAATCTGGTACAAATGATTTCAGTGTGTCGCATTTATTAACCTGCCACCTTACATAACACTGCTGATTGGGAACTCAGGGAACTGTTTGAACAATGACACAGCTTATTGTCGGAATGTTACAACTTCGCTATTAAGGATATCTTTTTTAAAAAATTATAATGAAGCAAACTTCCGAAGCAGCACAGTTTTGAGATCTGTACGTGCCAGAACAAGATTTGGAGCTGGGCTTTTTTCCTAGCTTTCTGTCCTTCACATCAGTTCACATACATGGAAACTTTTTTGATGAGTTAGCACATTAAGTGTTTCCAGTTAGGACCCCACTTACCTTCCTCCCCCAGCTGCCAGATAAGGAACATGGTGTAATGCAGGAGCATGTCTGCTTCCAATAGCTTGTTGTGGATATTACACCAGATTTGACATTACATATAAAAATGAAAATGATCTTTGTTTTCAAAATGTTTTAGAGAATTTCATGTGTGTAGCTTTCTCTTAATGCAGTTTGCATCACAGAGAGTATGATTCTAGTTAGTGAAGGTAGAAAAACTGCCCTTGGCTTCAGAAGGAAAAGGACTGCACTCTAACATTTTAAAGGACATACTGTCTGGATAAAAGGAGAAACATACTGCAAATAATGTATAATGTGTATATATATATGACATCCACTTAGTTTTGAGCTGTTTTCACCTCATTGTACACTTGCTAGGGTTACTCAATGAAAAGAAAAAACACAAAGCAGTGTTTTGCTTCTTTTCCAGATTAGATGCCAGTAATTTCAAATTAATAGCACTGTTTACTCTCTAGTACAAAATTTGCACATATTAACTTATAAAATATGAATAAGCTGGTTTTCTGTAACAAAATACAAGGTTGCCATTTCAAAAATAAAAACTGCAGAGACTTCAGGAGGCAAAAAAAAAAGCCAGGCTAAGGAATACCTCACATTTCATTATGGGTAGCCCATTATTTGTAGTTTTGAAACTTTATTGGTCCCCAATCTAATCTTTTCTGAGTATAAAAACATTAACATATGGTTTAACACAGCACAGGGCTGGAAAGTCCGTATCCCAAATGCACATTGTATGCAGGGTGACATTCACACTAAATATCATCCCATAGGGTCTGTACTCCATTTTACCTGGGATTGGAGAGCCATGAAATCTCTGGAAAAGTTGTTCATGAGTCTGAACCAAATGGTGCACAGTGTACTGAGATACTAACAGTGTATGCTGCTGCCAAAGGTTGTGGCTCAAATGTCTCTCTAAGTAACATTAAAAATCTGCTGCTTCATGCCTATGAATTTCAATATTTATAGTGTTCAATAAAATGGTCCACTGTCAGAGAGAGATGTGCCACTGTGCGCTCTCTGAGCAGATGGGCTGCAATATGGCACATTTACATGGACCAGCTGTGGAGTGCAGAAATGAATGCTGGTCATAGGCAGGGTACAGGCACCACATCTGGAATGCTAACAGACTGGCCTCTGTATCCATTGTAAAGTTTCCTTCAGCAGGATGAGCTCTGATTTAAAGCTGCTCACCAGTGTACCTTAAACTGCATCAAGAGTCCTCATTAACACAAGAGACTACAGTGAGGTTTAGGGCCTGGAGCTTCTCTGCTGGGCATCTGTTAGAATCCGAGGATGGTACTCTGTAGTCTATCTAGAGACACCCCAGGGAGAGATTCTCTTATGTGCGATGTTATAGTCTAAATCTAACAATTTTTTTTATTCTCTCCTGCACACTGTTATTTCTACACTTAACATTTTCTGGTAAACACAGAAAACAAGCTCACCCCTCCTCCCCTACTCATAGGGAGAACCAGGCACTCTGCTCAAATGCTGATATTTTAACAGTTATTTATTTTTTAAGCAAATGCTGTAGAACTGATTAATAATGAAAACACATTATATGGATTTGCATTGTAGAAATCTTTTTTTACAATGCCTTTTGGCCACCCCATTTTGGTGTGTAGGCCTGATGCCCATTTACATGGAGGCCAATTTTCATCCCTTTGTGAGCAAAATCCTGACTCCTTCACAGTCAATGGCAAAATCATCACTATTTCAGTATAGCAGACTTCTGCTCTAGCTGTGTAGACATGTAAAGTAGGTTTAAGTATGATTAACTTACATTGAGTAAAAAGAGGTAGTTTCCCTAGTAGCCTGAAGTGATGCAGACAGCAGGGCAGACTGGCCTTTTAGGTGTCCTCCTTTTACCTTTACTCTCTTTGTAAGCCCCCTTCCTACTGCCAGCATGGCCCAATATGGCTTCATATAGTAAACAGAATCAGTCCATATGTGTTTAAAGAAAAAGATCAAGAAAATATCTACAACCCAACAAGAGAATTATTTAAATAAATCTGTCTCCAGTAGGTCAGATTTGGCTCCAGATATTTCTAAGGTAGTTAAATCAGAATAAAAATATTATTAAGGAGTGTATTTCCCTTAAAATGTTGGTTGGTTAAACATACTTATCTCTCAAATCAAATATATTTTCTCATACTGCCTTCCTGAAGCAGGCATTTTAAATACTGAAACAGGTGCTGTCCAATGCAGACCTTGTTTGTTACTTCTTAATAAAACCCCTGAATTTCAAGGCCGGGGAGAAGGGGGGAGAGCACTCAAGCTTAATTACATTAATAACCAAGACCCTGGGACTGACATTTTCAACGCTTTCTAGAGTGTTCTTGGATTTTCCTGGTTATAAATCCTGGTGCTTCTTAAAAATCACATAAGTTTAGAACATGTTTTTCCCCCAGAACTGGCGTGACTTACAAATGCAAATGGGAAGATGCATTGCCCAATTTATGATTGCTTTTGTCATCTTGCCCAAAAGTAACACATGACAAGGACTAATAACATGCAATCTTAAAATGTACAATAGCCCAGTTACAGAGGTCTGAAGAATGCCATTGTCTGTGTGCAGTATCCTTTGACTCCTTCCATAGGAACCTTTAGTATTATGAAGCCAAAATATGGTAATGAAGCCTATTGTTGATACCCATTCATGGCATACTCAGTAAGACTGCACAAGGATAGAATATGAATGCATATCAAAAATTAGTACCTGAAAAGCAGCTACATAAATGTGAGTCCAATTCTGCTGTATGTTAAATTAATCATAAAGCGCCCACTGTCTTTTAGTGGAAACAAATCCGAATTCTTTTTAGATTAACCATTTAGAGTGCCTATGAGTTCAGTGCATACAGTATTGAGCAAATCAGATCAGCGATAATGCACAAATGCTGTGTGATACATACTGGTCTTATAGGCGAACACAGTATTTTACAGTCCTGGCCAAAATTGTTGGCAGGTCCAAGGGAACTTCCTGCTGTAAAAGAAACATCCATAGCATTCTTTTGTTGGTAACAGGTGATGGCAAAGAACAAGATATGCTTGGACCCCCAAGGCTCTGAGCCTTCCAGGCTGCCAAGTACCCGCACATGCCGCTGACATCAGTGAGTGCAGCGGGTAATCAGCGCTACCCAGGACTACAGTGTAGTAGTTAGTAGGGCTGTGCAACGCTTCAGGTGCTGATTTGATTCAGAGGAGATTCAGCCCAATACAGCAGCCAAATCTCCAAATCCAAATCGAATCAGGGGACCAATTAAAAGGTCCGAATAAATTTGAAGGTGTCTGAAGGGATTTGGAAAAGATTCGGAGAGCTTCTGTGATTCAGGCAGTCCATTGGCTGCAGCAGGGACCTAGACCTGGACTCCATGCTGGTAAGTAGGGGGTGGGGGAGGGGAGGCTGGAGGACAGTGGAGGGGACCATGGGGGGACCCCTGCCTGGCCCCATCTTCTGCCTGCTCTCTCAGCCCCCCTGAGGATAATAGCACTGGTCTACCTCATGGGAGGGGCATTATAGGGATATACCACTCTTACTATAATGGTTCCTGTAAGGACCCCTCAAAGAGAAGAAAGATTCAGTCCCTTGCACAATTGAATGCTGAATGCTAAAGCAATTGCTGCATAAAATGAAACTCCTATCTTATCTGTTGTTTTAACACTTCTATTCTGTAAGGATAGTTTACATTCTACCAGGTGAGAATGTGTCATTTACCTTCATGTGAATACAGTCCCCTGTCCAGGTCAAAGCATATGGTCAACAGAGTATATTCAAAGTAATATTGAGCCAATATGGAACAAGCAATACCACATGGGTTTCTTAACTTGCGCTGGTTCCCTTATTTCAAATGTGACAGATGTAGCCTTTAACATCACAAATAAATCCAACACTGGGTGTCCATCAGGCAAGCAGTGTTCCAGTGCAGTTGTCTGGCTCAACATGTGCTTGTCATGGACTGCTGCACACACAAGTTTTCCCATCTTGTAAAGGGCACTTTGACCACATCATTCCTGACAAGGGACAAGTCTATTTACATCCAACTTAATTTCAGAAACTTGTAGACAGCAGATATTCCTTTTAATACAAGGTTCAAATATTGCCTAGTCTGCTCCCAAATGTTAGTTTGCCATTTTATTGTCCGCTGCTGTGTACCTTAATTTATTAATTTGTTATAATAATTGTAAACAATTTGTAAACAATTTGAGGGAGTCACACAAGGAATCAAACCTGTTAGCGTCCATAGGACTTCTTTCACTAGCAGGCCAGAATGCATAAGAAGCACCAGTTTATGTTAGAAACAGTCATTTTTTTAAAGACAAGTAGCATTTAAAGAGAAAGAAATATATTCTCTGTAACTGCATTTCATTTGAGGGAACAAAAGCTTCCAGTGAAAGATATGATATGGATCTCAACACCTAAGACAAGATTTTCTTCTGTATCCAACTGACCTTGTGGTATGTGTCATGGATTTCCAGTCATCTCCCTGACCAAAATCCCAGGCTAAGGTTATTGCATCCCACAGACTGTTCTAAGCTACACTTCTTGGTTATGGTCCCTAAGGGACCATCTTCCAGTTGGTGATGGCCAGAATGCGTTGTACTCCAACCATAACCGCCAACCTTCCCCCTTCTGAAAGACTCCTCCCTCTCCCTCATGAATGTCCTGCATCTAAAACAGTGGCGAAAGCAGCATAGGTCCATTCATCTCTGCATCAGCTGGGGATTGTTTCAGGCTAAAGAAATACACAGTCATGTGACCAGACACTGGAATAGACTCCCAGTGGGGGTGTTGCAGGCACCTACCCTAAAGATATTCAAAAGGAGACTGGACACACACCTTGCTGGGGTTATTTGACCCCAGCAGTCTTTCCTGCCCAATGTGGGGCTGGACCCGATGATGTCATGAGGTCCCTTCCAGACCTAAACTTCTGTGAGTCTGTGAATAGCAAGACAGATCTCTGATGTCTTTTGCATAGAAGAAGGAGCAGAAGGACCAACATGGGTGGGGAGGAGAGGGTGAGTATATGGGAATAAAGTCCTTTCAAAATATAAAAGAATAAAAGAATAGCACCTTCATGCATAGTTGATCTGTTTCCTATGTCATACAGGAATGTATAGGAACTGGATATTATTACTTTAAATGGTTAATATACCCCTACTGATTTTACTTGTTTGGGGGTCAGGGGTTATGTTTTTTAATCCCTCGTAACACTGAAGAGCTCATATAGCAAGCTCAATTTTGTTTTGGCTTGTGCATCAGCAGACATGTTAATGAAGTGTATATCTATGGCATAGCAATGGGCTCACTACAGAGGCAGTAAGCCCTGTCCACCTGCTCCTGCTTTGTGACTGTTACCCCAGAAACAAAGCAAGAAGGATTGCCATGGTTAGAGGTGAAGGACACCCATGGGACCATGTGAAAGACCTAGATTTCCAGCATGCTCAAGAGCACTGGGGTGGGGGTGCCCTTATGGCATCCATTTCCAGGGCTGGTCCACTAAAAGCAGAGCAGCTGCTTGGTGGCACAACTAAGCTGTCTGCTGTGGCAGTGTCAATGGACCCTAAATTTTTTTTGCAGCCTTCCTTTTCAGTAATGTAGGCTAGAAAATCCTGTTTGACTTGCATATTCCAAGGTAATTTTGCAGGAGGAAATAAAAACAGTGCCAAATACACTTGATCTGGGATCAGTTGGAAGTAAAATCACAGAACTCTGGCCATGAATACAAGGTCACTTTTCAGAGTAGAATGTGACCACTGACAGACCACACCAGTACCTCTCGCTGGTGCACAGAGGAAAAAAAGCTCACCTTCTTGCAAACAGAGCTCATAGATTTTCATTGGTGGTTGTCTGCAGCCCTGGCATTGAGGCAAACAGTTGTGGGATCCAGGTTTTAGTTGCAAGATCACATGCAGAAGGCAGAGGTGTCACAGAACTAGCCTGAAGAAAGAGAACAAGGAGGGCCAGTGTCTGTAGGGGAGCAGCGGGACCATGAGCAACAAGACAGAAGTGGAGCTTGATCCACATGTCTGTTCTGCACTTGCTGCTGTGCATAATCCTGCTGCACTAGTTTCATAGCTTTTAAGGCCAGAAGGGACCATTATATCATCTAGTCACCAGCACTGGCTTGTGCTGCCGGGACAGCAGATGGCTAAGATGTAGATAAAGCTGGTCAGGAAACCAAATTCCTGTTCTGCAGTAACAGGGAGGGTTTGGAAATGTTTCATTCTGATTTGGGATGAAAGCTCAGCCTCCAGCACTTTCACAGGCTGACACCCTGCAATATTTTGTTTCACAGACACTATAGCACAGTCTTTCTGAAATGAAATATCCTTCCTGGGATCCCTGGCAGCTGCTGGTCAGTTCCGTGCCTGCTACAGTGATGGACGGTCATGACATTGAATGATAATGAATCGTGACATTTTTGGCAAGCAACTGTTAAAGCTTGCAGGATTCCTGCCCCAAAATGCTGTCCTAGTTCAGAGGATGCAACTGGCATCCTGGGCTGCCTTACCCTTGGAGCAGGTAGGCCCCACAGTACCAAGAGTTGGAAAACTGGGACAGCCAGCTTGCTATAGGAATGGAAGTCCTGGAGAACCCATCCTCAGGCAGGTCTTATGGTGAAGCTGCCCTGGAGCTAGGGATCCTAACAGACTGGCCCAGGAATTCTGGGCTTCTAGAAGCCCTCAGACTGCTCCGCAAGTCTAGTGCTGCCCAGCCCTCTAAGTTTTTGGCTCCAGGGCAGAATGCCTGCAAACCCAAAAGACACTAACTAGAGTCTAAGCTACCAAAGCCATCAGCCTTCCTCATCTATGCTAGGGTGTTTGGCAGCCATACCAGAGCTGAGACACAGGTCTCCTGGCGTTTCTGGGCTCTTACCTCCATGGCAGGAAACCTAGAAGCTTTGAAACTTAAAGATGTTTGCGTGCTTCCAACTCTGATGCAGCTCTCAGTAAGCCCTTGCAGCATGGGCAACTGGTGCCTCCCAAGTCTGGGGGGGCACCAAATTGCTGACTGGGGGGAGCAGCGGCCGATCACTGAGTCCAGAACCACCAGCAGCAAAGCCAGAAGTGCACTTCCGCTGGCACTTCTGGTTTTGGGGCTGGCACTTTCAGGGGGGTGCATGGCCAATCTCAGACGGTGCACATGCACCTGCATGCACCTCCTATGAGTCACCAGTGCCTTTCAGTATGATGCCAAGGAAGTGGAAAGGTGAGCCATCAGGGAACCAGGAAGTTTTATGATAAAAATGTCCCTGGCAGACTAGTTTGAAACCTGTCTTTATTCTGTCAGATAAATTCATCCAAATCAATACAGTTTCATGACAGGCTGAGCTTTTGATGATATGGCATTTTCTAACTTACAAATATGTTGGCAGGAAATGTCTGACTTTGAGATTTGAGACCATGAAAATGTGTCAGATTTCCTGGATACCTAGGTAGGGCTGTGAAGTTCTCTCTGAGTTATTACTCAGATTGCAGCTAATACTCATAGTTTTTATTGGCATGCCTGGTATTTTTCACTTTTTTTTTTAATAAGAATGGTTTACAGCATAGAAGCCAAGTTGTACAGATGACATAAAGTTCACTCCATGGTTAACATGGAGCTTAATTCTTTGTAAAAGTTATTTCTTTAGGGCCAGTGAAGAATGGCAGTCTAAACACATGCAAGTTCAGAGACAGTACTATCCTCCCCAATGCTGTCCCACCAAAAGGCCCTAAACCAGGGACTGAATGGAGCTGTGGAATCCTTGAAAACATCTTGCAGCCCTTAAATCATTGACTTCCCCAGTATCCAAGATATTGTTCTGTGCCACTACTTTGAAAAAAAGCCTTAGTCTCTCCTCTGCCCTTGTCACAATAAACACACCTTTACCTATCTTTATTTCCACAGAGGCTAGAGTGTTGGCTCCTCTGAGTACAACAGCCAGCAGCAGCCACAGTTAGCAGTCATTTTGATTTGACATTCTGGTTTGCAGCTGCTGGATAATTTGAAAAGAACTGATATAGCAAAGCAAATGAAACAAACATGATGGAACAAAATCAGTTCTTAAAAAGAAAACTCAGGACATTAAAGGTTGTACCATATAAATTCTATTAGATAACACTTGCCAACATTGTACTTTAAATCCTACTGTAGATAACATGCACTACCCTAACATACATTAGCTAACATTGTTTAAAGGTCTTAGGTACACAGTCTTAATCACAACCTAAGCTAGTTGACTAAAAAGTCTAGGTAAGAGCCTCACACAGCAAGCTGGAGCCAAAGGCATCTGCAGAGCCAGACCTAAATTCCCTGCACTTTAATTTCAGGATAACATTTCCTCTGCTACCTAATGCCAGATCCTTCCAGGGTTCATAAATCTTTCTTTCTGTCACAGAGGCTGAAAAGTGAATCAGTACCTCACTACCATAGTCCTACAAGGACAGTCAGAAGGTTCCTGTGCACTTATAAATTTGTACCAGTCTCTGAATTTATCTTAGAGATGGAAATGAATAATATAATACAGTAAATACTCACTGGGGAAAATCCAAACAGATCATCATTCATGTGTTAATTTTTTCCTAATATCTATCATGCGACTACTTACAGACTGAGAAGACTTTGCATAGCAGTAAAGCTGTCTCCACCCAGTAAAATGAAAAGAGGGAGTGTGAGGCAAAGAGGGTATTAGCATTTAATTTCATCTCATGAAGACAGAACATTAAAAAGCAATTTGGTAACTCACTAATAGGGAAGAAAAGTAAAGCCTTAGTCTTTTTTAGATGTAGCTTTTTTAAGAATCCCCTTAAGAGGGCTCAGTAGGGTGTGTCAATATTGCTCCCCATGGAAATCATATGGTTTGCCTATGCAGACAGTGAATTGTTTTGTGGCTGTGAAATATTGTGTGTTGCCCTGTGAGCAGTGGAGCCAGTGGATCGAGGAACCGTTGTTGAGACTGACAGTTACATTGTGCCACTGAATAGTGAAACGGCAGAATCAAAAACTCAAGTGGACCCAGACAGAATGTCCTGACCTTTAAGAAAAAGGCTGATTGGATATGGTATAAGCTCCCCTTCATCTTTCACCATAATCCATTACACCTTTCTTAGCAAACTCTCATAATTTATGTAGGCTCATAGATAGGTTTCCCATAGATATTTTACATGCTTATCATTAAATCCCTCCCCTACAACTTATTTGTTTATATATAATTCATTTGTTCTTGTAAAACTGCAGCTATTTACACTGATGCATATACAGTGCCCAGCTCATTTAAGCAATAATTCAGTGCATTATAATGTGAAAAGCCAATAGTGATAAACTTGTACTAATCTAATCAGAGGACTTTTTCTGTAGTGCAAAAATATATATACACATAGACATCATAGAAGAGCATGCAGTGGGAAAATAACCAAGGCGAGCTACATATAAGCCATGAATATTGTTATATTATATCCCATATTTTGCATTTGTCTGAACAAAACTATAAAATATTTTATGTCTGTAATAGGCTACATACAATGCCATTTTAAAAAGGGAAAAAACAGCAGTATTATTGAAGTACACTGAAAGTCCAACTTCACCTTTGGTAGGTGCTGTGAAAACAAAAAGAAAAAAATCATTTTATTTCCATTTTTCATAATCTATTTTCCCCACTTTGAATGTATTAGTAAGTAATTAATATGTGTTTATATAGTGACATATATTAGACTAAGCTCCAAAAATATAGTATGGAGAGACTTTGATCATTTCCCATTTTTTTAATTTTATTTATCTTATGGGGTTTTTTCTTTTTGCCTGACAATATGCCCTGATCTTGGCAGTCAGTGAAATAATACTGATTTATACCAGCTCAGGGTCTGGTCTGTTGAGTATAAAAGCTCTAGAGGAAAGACCACATTAAACAGAAGCTGCTATACAAGTATCTTTAGAATTCAGTTATATCTAATTCCAGTGACACTTACATGAATGACTAAAACTCTAGAATCACTCCTTTTTTAAACTGCAGTATATTATAACATAAGTCATGGCACAGTAGAAGTAGCCTAGCACAGTCATGCATGGCAATAAAGGAAGGAAAAGTTTAGAGATGTGTACACAATCTACTACAAAATTAGACATGCATGAAAGCTCAGTTCATTTTTTTAAGCTAACAAACAGGAACTTTAATGCAGTGCCCAAACTATTACAGATAAAATCTCTGTTAGCCCTGGGTTGACTTTCTCTGAGCAGCCTGCATAGAGCTGTTTTTTATCTGTGATGTTTTCCCCTTTTGCTGAGAGCTGAATAAAACATAAATGGTATTGTCAAATGCATATTCCTGCTTAGAAAGACCCTGATTTGTGCACATATTGTGGCTTTTAAAAGACTGTCTGGGTGCCCCTTTTGCACAACACACTCCTCTTCGTAAGTTAATGACCTTAACTTCTGTCATTTTTGATCATGGAAGACTTTACACAGGCCATCTGGTGGGTTTGTAACACAGCATTTTTGTTAACTGCTAGAACATCAAGTTTACATTTCCATTTCCATAACAAGTATGTGTATATATTTATATGTATAATTGTGCATATATGTGTGCATGCATGTGTGTGTGTGGGTGTGTTTGTGTAGGTAGATATAGTCACATACATATTCATCTTGTGCAGTGCCTGAACTTTTCCAGCTCACAGTCAATGAAACTGTACTTCAGCTTCTGACAAGTCTGAATGTGGCACTGGTATTTCTTGCAACCCTGTTCTGCAAGAGGCAAGAATCTTCAAACGCAATTAGCATTCTAAAGAATAGGTTCAGTTTTGTGGTCCATTAAAGTCAGCTAAATTGATGCACTGCATGTCTTTATTTCAAAAATAAAGCTGAACAATTAAAGCCCATGTCTCTTTGCTCAGCTTTTGATTCTTCACAAAGCTTTCCCACTTGCTGCCTTTGGATGTAATGTTAACAAAGTCAGTTAACATCAAGAGCGGTGATAACAGGCATGGCGGAATTCCTTGTTTTTGCTCAATCAGTCTGTGTTCAAACTATCAGTTTGATTTATTTGTCCACACTGACCCTTATTCACCACTTAATTATCCTCGTATAATGTTTCAAGAGCCTCCTGACACAAGGAGAAAGACAATTGCCGATGTTCTGTGAAACAACTGTTGACCTGATGGCCAAAATGATGACTGTGGGTCGAAGGTTGTTCTCCTTTTGAAGAGTCCACTCCATTCTTGAGGGCTCTGGCTGGAGCCACTTATCCTGGGTGCTACTCACAGCCTGGTCAGTCTACTAATCAAATCCTTAAACTGTAACTCAGGTCATTGCAACTGGACCGTTAGGGCATGTAGCTCTGCCAGCTGTCCAGATAATTGATTTGTATAAATTAAACAATTTGGGGGTTTTTTTTAAGCTTTGGACCTGATTCTGATTTCATTTATACTAGAGCAAGTGCTTGGAATTAAATGGATTTGCATCTGATTTCAACCTGCATAAGTGAACAGCTTAAACCCAGTTGTTCAAGCTTACTTTATACCCATACAAATGCCCAACACTGTCTTCCACTAAATGTTTGTAAAGCTTCATAGAAATTAAGCTGGTGCTGGTCTCTGGTAGCTACAGCAAAAAAACTTTTAAAGTTTCCAGTGTTTATACTTTGTCCCATGCCAGAGGTATCACAAAATGATCCGCATTCATCCAGGAGAGTTTTTTCTGATTCTCCAAACTGGAACCTCTGAATGGCATTCCTCTTCACTGAGTTTCAACAAACCTGAATAATCAGCTAATAAATTTATTCTGACAGCACACTGGCATCTAATGAAATTAAGGGAGGCCTGATCCTCACCCTAGTGAAGCAAAGGGACCTGTGCTCCAAGAGTTGGGATTGGATCAACTAATACAATATGTAAGTTAGGTTTTCTATACATTTTGAATTTGGTTTGGCAAGTTTTGTACATATTTCACTTGACTGCTTGTCAGGAGTATTACACAGGGAAAGAATATGGCCCATGTTTTCAAGCAACAAGCATGTAACTATGTGTTGCCAGGGTGTTAGTGCAGTTTTTAAAATATTTTCCTTTCTCAGGTGGGTTTCAGTGAATTTGGATTCCCCAGTCCTACCAGAAATGATGGGCCAGTAATAAAGCACACTCAGGTCCCGAATCTGCAGTAGTGCCAAGCATCCCCAAAGGGGGCTCATTCAGCCTGGGGAGTCTCATCTCATTCCAGGTGGATCCTTCAGTGGCACAGAGGCCGTGGAGTGGCTCTTGCAGCATCCCTTAGTCTACTCACAGCAATTTGGATTTTGGATGTAGTCTGTGAAGCAAAGAGTTAACGAAGTTTCCTTCTGCCCCAGTGATACTTGTCTGTCTGCCTTTTCAGTCCTTTGGGATAACTATCAACTAACATCCTATAAAGTTCCCCTCAGGTGACACTAAGTTATTCTCAAGAGAACAGCTCAAAGCACAGACATTTCAGGACAGGCCAGTACAGTCCTTAGCTCCGTACTGCATAGTTTCTGCCCCCCCCCCCCAATTCCAGTGTAAGAGTTGGATATCCACTTATGCAGAAAGGAGATGGCAACCAAGAGAACTTAGGACTCCTATGCCCAATCCTGTAAGGTGGGAAAAAAAACCCCAAAACATTTCACTGTCAGCTGACAAGGTGAAAAAAGTAGTACTGTCCTTGGAAAACATGAGATAGTCACTCTGCCTCATTTCTCCTAAAATGTATGGACAGTTCAACATCAAGTAACACCTAAAAAACTCACAAGCACCATGGCTGAAGCATAGATTATTATAGCATTTGTTTTATCTTGATTGCAGACCGAATAAAAGCTCTGATCTAGTCACTGAGAAGGGAAAGAGTCTTGCTGAGTGGGAAAAAATTGAAGTTATGGTGGCGGGAGAGTGCAGAGAGAAAGTGGGATGGGGTGTGAGTGAAGAAGTAAAGGAGAAAGGACCCAGGAAAGTGGTTGAGGAACAGCTGTAGTGATAAACAGCTCTTATGTGCACTGTTTCTGCTAAATTGTTCTGGACACATAACTCATTGCATTTCTTTGACTAGCTATAACCACTCATTACTTTGAAAAAACTGTTCATAACAAAAGAATTACAAGTATTATTTTTCTCTGTGCTACTTTTTGTTTAGCTCTGCCGAAGTGACCGTTCTAGCAGAGATCTTTGGCCTTTTTTTGTTAGTGAAGTGCTGGTGAATGCTGATGAGACAACACTAAGTACAACATTAGGTACTCAAAATTTTCAGGTAATGAGTCCTGGTACTAAATGCATGATCTTCATGAATACTAGGGAGGTCAAAATATGGCTATTTTCTGATACTTAAGGGAGGGCCAAGTGTTTGAATAAATTCCTATCTTTCATTTTGAAAAGAGCATCTAATCATTTATGAGTAGAATGGCTAGACGAGGCAAGTTAAAACCTTGTCTGAAAGATGGAAAATTTATGGCTACAAAGGGCAGTATATATCAAAGACTTTGGCCTAGGCACACCAATAAAGCAATTCACCTACTGGGTGATGTTAGGACAGAGCAAGATGAAAGTAAAGTTAGATCATTTCTTCCCATCACAACAAAAAGGTTGATAAAGAATATACTTGATATCAAACAGAGCTTCCTGCTGTCTCTAGTTACCTGGGAGTTTGGAGCCTGCAGTTTGAATAATGTTTCCTCTATAATAGGGTTGACAGCAGAAGTGTGGAGAGACTGATGGGGCTTCCTGCAGGCTCAGCTTTTGTGGTTCAAACTCATTCTTTATTCTCAGAGTAGAGCAGATAATAAATGTGTAAATAAATGGTTACCAATCTTCTGGCACAGTAAAATAACTAGTTGCTTTCTCGTGGTGCAAAGAATTCAATCATACAGATAGTAAACCACGTGACTGATAATGCCGCACCAGTTTTAATGTTTTATATACTTTGCAGATAGCTCAGGAAAGTCATTTGCATCATTTGAGGTAGACAGAGAATAATGGAAATAAAACTGGATGACCAGGGAAAGCCAGGTGGCCTAAACATTATGATACGGGACAGCTTGATGCATGCAATCGATATCTTTGTCAGTACTGACATATTAAAAAGTTTATTGATATATTATGCACATTGGAAAAATCATTGTTGAAGTGATTTTTTAATAAAAACTATGATTCTTTTATCACAAATAGTAGGATTGCCACTTTATTTCAATGAATACCACACTGATTTAATCACTGCTAATTCTATTCATTACTCAACTTCTGAAAAATATTTCCATCACTCAGCTGTGTAGCAAAACAGAACTACAACAGTTCATTAGAACAGATTCTAACTGGTGCTCTTCCAAGCAACTGTAAACAGTTTAAGCTGTAGGAGTTTCTCTGATTTAAAAGGCAGCTAAAATAAAGAGCAGTGTTCTGAAAATGTTAGTCTAAAGGCTTACAATTAAGGATTCAGTAATTTTTTTTTCCCCTTAGAGTATAGACATAAAAAGATCTACTCCTAAATGTTAAGATTGCTGACAACAACCTGGACACATGGATCTTTCTTTAGAACAGGTTTTCATATATATTTCTTGTAGACTGTGGTGGATCAAATTCATGTGAATGAAAACTTTAGCTGATCTTGCTCATTTTAATTTTGTGAATGCACTAGGCAAGATAAAATGTATACATTAAAGGGGATGAGGGAGGGCAGGAGGGAGAAAGAGTGCACTCAGTGTGAAACTCTGCTAGGTTAATTCATAATCTATGGGACAGAGCCTCAGAGGTGGTTTGAAGCACCATTCTTCCCCTCAGCTTGGTGCTTTAAGCCCACTTTGCACTTCTGTTCTGTGCTGGACTGGCTCTCAAGCAAAAATTAAAGCACTCTGAAATCTGAGATGGTTGAAATTTTTTCTCCAAAAGTAGTTACAATGAGAAAGAACTTTATGATAAATCAAAATATTCACTGGGATATTTCATTTTCATTGATACTTTCCACTTTTTAACGGAAAAAAAATCAACCTGAAAACTGAAAAAAAATGTGCAAGTAGGTTATTCTTTAGGAAACATTTCCCTTTTTATCAATTTTTTTATTATTTATTTATGTATACACTATGTAACTCTAGAACAAGAGATACCAGAGCCTGGAGTTGACTCCATCTCCCTGCAGTGCAGAGTCCTGCCTTCCAAAATGGAAGATAACCTTTGCCTGTAAAGATACCCTTAATAACAACTACTGCATTCAAGTACCATGGACACACTTGGATTGTGGTGAAACATTTGACTGAGTTTTAAAATATTTATATTGTCAGCAAAAGTAAGTCTAAAAAAAGCATGTTAGGCTAACATGGCAAACATATATATACGAGAACCATTTGTAACACTAATGCAAAGTTTTTCCACACTCTGTAAAGGAGAAGGGATATCACAATAATAACTGTACATTACAAAGAAGTAGAAAATATCCTTTCTTTTCCTGAAGACTAAGAGCTTTGCAGCTGCCCAGATACTTTACATAAACAATGACAGGAGAGGAGACGATGAACTAAGACTTCTCTGTCTAAAACAGGGCCGTCCAACTTCTGGACAGTGGGGGCTGCACATCACATAAGCTGTGGAGCCCTGGGCAATGCACCCTGCAGGTGCCCCTTGCCAGTGTCTCCCACCAGCCCTGGGGACAGCCTGGGTTCCCCCCAACTGTATGGGCAGTGCAAACAGCTTGGCTTCCTTCCACTGGTCAGGCAAACCACTCCCCATTTGGTTGGGTGCACAGTGCAGACAAACCAGCTCTCTGGCCATGTGAGCAGCCAATTTTTCCCTACCTTGGGGATGGCACAAGCAATCCAGCTTTCTCATTGCCATGCAGGCAGTGAGACCAGCCTGGCTCACCCACACTGCAAAAGCAGAGCAGCCTCCCTCCTGACAGCACATGCAGTACAGACAACCCAGATCCTCTCTTGCTGTGCCAGCAGCCCAGATCTCCCCTGCTATACATACAGAGCCCTCTCACTGTCCAGCCCCAGCAGGAAGCAGAAGCTGGAGCCTCCAGACCCTAGCTGTCACAGCAGTAGGAATGACGGGGGGAGAGGCAGCCAGACAAGAGCCTGGGGCCATATTAATCCCTTGAGGGCCATAAGTGGCCCATGGGCTGCTAGGTGGACGGCACTGATCTAGGAAAATCAGCTGCTAAAATAGCAATGGTATACAATACCTAGGTCGGTATTTTTCCCCTCATATTCACTTTTGCAATGAAAATAGCTTAAGCACATAGAGTTAGAAGGGGCCTCAAGGACCATCTAATCCAGCCCCCTATATCTAGACTGCTCTGTTTTTACTATTTATATAGTAGTATAGAGGTTTCATAAAATGGTTTCCCTTTTTGTGAATAAATCCATAAGGATTAATGGGTCTGATCAGATCCTTGGGTATGTGAATTCTGGTGCCCACTTCTGGTGCTCTCTGGACCAGCCCAGTGAAGTCTTCCCAAGCCTGTACCAGCTTGGCTGTACCACTGCATGGGAGGATGGGATTGACTGCACCCTAGCAACTGAGTCTATTGACCCACTCCAAACTCAGAAATGTTCCCATAAACTGCCCTTGGCTCACCTCCAGCCACCACGTGCAGGACTGCTAGAAACTAAGGGCATGTTTACATGTGCTTGGCGGGGAGAAGGAGGCGGGGAGGTGATTTAATTAGAGTGGCTCAGAGAGCTACTTTAATTAAAGCGCCTTTAGTTAAAGTGCCCCTGCCAACATTTTGAAGCATGGGGATGCTGAATACATGAGATGTGGAGGCTGCTGGAGCATGCTAATTAGTACACTTCAGCAAACTTGATTAATCGAGTCTGCGCCAACATGCAGTAATTACAGATCATCAGAGTAGCATCCCTGCATATCTACATGCATCTGAAGGGCTCTGACCTGGCTCTGGGGATGAGTCCAGAGCAGCTTAACTAGCAACTTCTGGGTCTGGAATATGCTTATAACAAGGATCGACAATTATTTAAGCTGGAGGGCCACTTTAGGATTTTGGATGAGCTGTCGCAAATGGGGGGATGGGGGGGAAGAGGAGGGGCTGCTGACCTGGCCTGGCATGTAGCAGTGTGGAGGTGGCCTGGGCTTGTCTGCCCCACACCCACTGCTGGGGGTGCTGGATGGAGCAGGCAGGTGGGGTTTCCATGGACCGCAGGGATATGCAGGGAGTGGATTGAGGCTCTGACCTGGGTCCTGGCCCCATGCTGTCACCACACCACAATCCCAGCCCCAGCAATGGCCACCGGTCCTGCTCCCAGACACTGTTCCTCACTTGCCTGTGGCCCCATCCCATCCACCCAGCTGAGTGTGCCCTGCCTGTGGGGGTCCTAACTGCTCTCCATAGAGACCCTGCCCATCCACTCTGTCTGGTGTCTCTGGTGGTGGATGCAGGAAAGTCTTGTTGGCAGACCTGGGCAGTAGAGCTGGGGCCTGCAGCGGTGGAGATATTAGTTATGGCTGCCAGAAGGAGCCACCGATGGGGCTGCTGGGGAATGGAATTCAGCAACTGCACTGCCCCCACTCTGCTGCATGCCCGACTGCCTGTATGAGCCACAGTTTGGGCTGTCCCCATGTCAGGGCCAGGGAACCCACTGTGGGCTCGGTATAATCTCTTGTGGGGGGGACAGATCTGGTCCATGGGCTTTGTTTTGCCCACCCCTGGCTTACAGACTTGGATAGCAAAGAATACTCAGCCCTACTCTCAACAGGACCTGCTGTAGCCATAGATTCAACAAGTCCTAAGATGCACCACCTTCCTTTTCAGTTGACCATGCCACAGTAGCAGCAACCAGGGACTCCTCACCCATTGCTGCCACTGTTTCTGTTTCTCTTGGATGTGGGGACAGTGGTGGGGGAGAAATCCAAAGCTGCTCCTGCCTGCTCCAGTTGGGTTCAGCCAGGGACTGTGGCAGCAATGGGGCAGTTCCTCCCCCCTGCATGGTTCCTTCAGGTGTTTTCTGCCATCCTGGGAGCAAGCACGGGGGAAGGGAAACCACCCACTGCCTCCACTGTTTCTAGCCGAGCCTGGCTCCATATGCAGCCTGGTTGAAGCAGGGCAGGAGCAGCTCTTGAGCCTCCCCACAACCCCTGCCCCTGGGTCAGCTGGGGACAGCAGCAGTGGCTGGTGGGGGAGGTGGGGGAGGGGAAGCCATATGCCACTGAGCACAGAGGGAAAGAAAAGTGGGGAGAGAAAAAATTTTACCTGCTTGAAGGACTTATGTCCCTTACTGCTGCTCCTGTGGTATGGTCTCCCTGCCTTGGTGTTTGTGTGGGAGTGGGGAAACTAGGAGCAGGGGTGCAGTTCATTCTGTAGCTGAGTTCTCGCATGCCTCTTTACAAAATCCTAGGTCTGCCAAGGCCTGTGAGCATGATCACACTCAAATAGACTGTCCATCTGTGGACAGGACAGATAAGAGTCTCCTTGTCCACATCAGAAATTTGTCCTCATTTCCATCACTGATGAAAATGGACTGGTGAGAACCTCAAACTGGCTCTAGAGGCAAAACCACTGCTGAACCGGTGGAATTTCTTGAAACTAGTGTCAGTCTATGGAGAGAAATGTCAGCCTTTCCTCTCTATGCTGTGCTTGTGCAAGCAGGGAAAATCTTCAGTGCAGGGCCAAGGGCCCCCCTGTGTCAAGCTGCTCACCACCCCGTCCCCCACTGCCAATGCCACTGGCTTCACATCTGGCCACATCCCCCCCGTTCCCCACTGTTGACACTGCCGCTGCTGGCTTCACATGTGGCCACTCTTCACCTACCCCCCTCCCCCCCCCACTGACACTGTTGCTGCTGGCTTCTTCAACCACTTGCCACACCCTCCCCCCACCAGCTTCTTCATGTCAGGGAACCCCAAAACTATACCTTGCAGGGCCAGCAAAAAAGTGTGGCTGACCCTGCTTCAGTGTAGACAAGGCTTGGGAAGGTTTTTGGCAGAAATTTATTTCCTTTGTTCTGTTTCATCTGGAAACCCCTGAATGCACAAATCATTGCACTGAAGTCTGCCTTTTAAACCTGATATCTTGCTTTTGAAAGCAGAGGGTTTGTTTCCATTGAAACTCCTACATAACATCCTGTAGTGATTAAATACTTTAGATCAGGGCTGCCCAACTTCTAAAAGGCAAAATGTTTTTGAGTGGCCATTGTGATGGCCACTCACCACATGAGCCAAACATACTCACCCACCCCCAGCTTCTCATACAGCATGGGCAGGCCATATCCCCAACCTCCTGCCATATGGCCTGGGCAGACAGCCCAACTCCCCCACCCATTGTGCTTGCCACATGGGCAGGTCAGGCAGCTGGCCTCCACCCACATGCACTGCACCTGTGCCTGAGCACACAGCGTGGGCCTCCCCCAGCCACACATGCTATGCAGGCAGGTCATGCAGCCAAGCCTCTCTCCCTTTTACCATCTGTGCAGAATAGGCAGAATCATCCACCCCCCACCCCCTTCTTCCATGCCACCCTGCCTCTTGGGGCAGGAGTAGGAAATGAAAACTGGACAAAGGAAGGGGAGCCCAGAGACCTGAGCCACCACAGCAGTGAGAGCAATGAGGAAGTGGCAGCTGGACAGGAGAGTATGGGCCACATGTTGACCCACTAGATGGACATCCTAGCATAGATGACTAGTGCCACCCTAGGGAGGGCACATTCCCACCTCAGCGATGGGTGGGTCACCCCATAGCCAATCTCACTGACCAGGGGGACGGGGGGGTCTTGCGCAGCCAATCTCACCGACAGGGGGCTCCCCACAGCCAATTGCAAAGCAGTCGCAGTGCTCCTGGAAGTGGCCATGGTGCTCCCATTCCCAAGCCACTGCTCACAAAGGGGACACCGGCACTCTCACTTGCCCCTACTTCCTGTCACCTAAGTGATGAGCATGGTCTGTCAGGGGGTGCACTGGCGCTCTCAGGGGATGCATGTGCACCCCCGTGCACCCCATATGCATCGCCACTGCAGCCTAGCTTCAGATTTTCATTTGGGAGGCTAGACCATGGGGCCAAGATTCATGAGACCAAGTTTCTATTTTCATTACATCTCTGCTAGTGCCCTAGCACAACCCTTCTTAAGCCACTGAACCCTACTGGGCCTCATTTTCCCCACCTCTAAATAAGGACATTAATATTTTCCTCTTTCCTCATGCAATTTGGGATCTAATGATGAAAAGAACTATGAAAGAACTAGGGTTGTGATGATTTTTGATGATATTGATAATGATGGTGATGATAACAACGTTCAGTGTGTCACCCCTTAAAAACACAATGGTCAAATCGCAAGCATCATATCAAAAATGCCCCCTCACATTCTTTCTAGGAAAGAAAACACTTGAGACTAGTATTATACTGAATCTACAGAACCACTTTCAGGTTAAGTACAGACAGTCAAAAAGCCTGAGGCTGAAATTATTCAATCTTCACAGGTTAGTTTAAACTGAGTAGATTGAACTGATAAGCAGGTAAACAGACATTCACTTCTGATTCTAGAAATGCAGCCACATGCCTGCTGTGGTACAAGCCAGAAGCCAGGACATGCTAGAGCACACCTCCCTGCTTGGCTGGGGCAGAGAACTTGGGTAAAGGGAAGTGCAAAGCATTCTGGGATGCCGGGGGACTGTGAGTTAATTTTAATCTGGAAGGGATCTGGGACAGAAGTTTAATGAACTGGTTTAACCTAAATCAGTTAACTCTGATACTATATCCATCCAAGTTTATCTTAAACCAGTTTTGGCCATTTTGAAAGCAGTTTATAGTCACTGAACTTATGTTGTGTTACAGATTTGAACCAGTTTCTGATCAGTTTCTGTGTAATGTCTGTCCCTAGCCTCAATGTCTATTTTAGGTTGGTTCCCAAAGACCTTTGGCATTGTTGATGCATTGTTGGCCTTCTAAGGACACTACTCTCACTAGACGGAATAATCACAATAAACAGCATAAACACTGTGTGCCCCTGGACTCTGGGGGGGCATGGCGACTGCCTGCAGGCGTCGGCAGCGGTGTCAGCGACAGGGTTGTGGCAGCAGTGAGCAGGAAGCTCCTGCAGGTGGCTGTGGCAGTGTTGGTGGCTGGGTGGGTGGCAAGCACTGATCAGTGGTTGACAACCACCTGCAGACGCTCCCAGCGGCATCGGCAGCAGTGATCAGGGACCACCTGCAGACACCACCAGCGGTGTCGGCTGTCGGCGGCAACAGGGGGTGGTTGGTGAGCAGTGACCACCCACAGGCACCACTGACAGCATCGGCAGCGCTTTTCACAGGGGTGCACCGCCAATCTCAGGGGGTACACATGTACCCACTTGCACCCCCTTTGTGTCACCAATGATCAACAGGACTACTCGGGGGAGCAAAGCCCACAGCCCAGGCCATAGACAATGAAGAAAACTGATTACATAAAGTCCTTAAAAAGAGTAATGAGAATCATCCTTTACAGAGATGAGGGACACAAGGCCAATGATCAGTCCAAAGCCATCATTATCCACTGCTTGTTTCCATCTAAAGTCAAGGACAGT
Source organism: Crocodylus porosus (assembly GCF_001723895.1). NCBI lineage: Eukaryota > Metazoa > Chordata > Crocodylia > Crocodylidae > Crocodylus > Crocodylus porosus. Next base: position 129,898,756 of record NW_017728943.1, read on the forward strand.
GGGCGCATCTACACAAGATGCTACATCGCCATAGCAATGATCTAAGGCAACGTAGCTCATTACTACTGTGACGTAGCATCACCATGCATTAACCATGATGGTGATGCTATTGTTCAGTAACAATGAGCTACTGTACGGTAGCAGCTGAAAATAACCATGTGGCAATGGGAACATGCAGTAACGCCAGTTACTGCAGTCATTGAGTGCTTACTTAAGCAAGTACTCAATGACTAAATGACCACATGTGTAGACACGCCCAGTGACTACTAGCAGAGTTCTCCGAAGTTTGCATCAGAGGAACACAATAGTTGAGAACTTATTTCTCACTCTGACCACAGCTTTCGCACATTACTGCAGTTAGTAGCAACTTGAAAAGAGGTGTTAGGCAGTTAAGATCTGATAAAACAGTCACTTCCTGTAAATTATGTATGACCCCAATTCAGCAAGGTATTTGAACTTGAGCCTGACTTTAAGCATATCTTAAATACGGTTCCATAAAATTAGGCAATTAACTATATCGCTGACCAAATGATATTTATTGTCATTGTGTAGTAAATATGCCTATAACTAAGCTAATATTAAGATACTTCCATCATTTGGCAAGAAGTCTAAAATAAGACAGTGAACGGTTTTTAAATATTTACTCATTTACATTTCAGCCCTTTACACTAGAAAATAAGAATTACTGCATACAAATCATGATGAGACAACCACTATCATCTTTCTCTGTTAACAATCCTAAGAATAGGTTTTTAGATATCATTTTGGTATTCAGTAAATAAAGAACAAGTATTCTATGACATCCAGATTATTGTTATTAAGCTCTATAGTAATGGATACTCTAGAAATACCTAATGTAAATAACTGTAAATAAGAGACAGAGATATAGGTGTATTTCAGCACTTTAATTTATAATGTAACCATAATGCTTTACACACTCTAATAAAGCTATCTTTCTTTGTACAATTTCTGATGAGTCTGAGCAATAGAAATATGTGAGTTACTGTCTCTTTTTCCAAAGTGCACAAAATCAGTTTATTGTCAACACATGTCAATATATTTACTTTTACTGAGGAAATTGCTTCTGTTGATTGTTTTCAACTGGGATGATGCCTGCATGCCAGATTTGCAAATCAAATGTTCCCACTACTGTGGTCCTGGCAAGAGGAAGTAAAGCTGTAACTATAGCATTGCAAAACGTCTGTCTTTCACAGTCACCTGACAAGCATTTATGCACATAGACATGAGATTGCAGCTGTTTTCCAAAGAAGCAATGATAAACTTCTGTAGCCAGTTAGATAAATTTTACCTATCATTTTTCCCATAACTAATTTAGGAGATTATAGGACTGATCCTGCATGAGAACAACATAGGACATTCCTGAATGCTGTTATGTAAGTTGCTGTGCCACTTAGTAGAAAAGCAGGAAGCAAGGTAGTACAAAGACCCAGTATCTCACAGCAATTTAGGCACTTGCTTTGAGACTGGAGTTTCATACCTAATTCCTGTGGACCTCAAGAAGTTGCACCAGCTGTCCTTGAAGGGCCCTGAGGTCAGTCCCAAAGCACCATCTCCCTTCCATACAGATGACTATTCACCAGCAAAACTCAGAGGAACTAGGAGAGACTTTGGACATAATCCCATTTAATTTCATGCACCCAAGTGGTACTTCCCCAGCTGCCTAGCTGCCATTTTGACACTTAGTTTGGAATCTTGTTCTTCAGGCCATGTAGACCCACAAATGTCTATGTGGCTCATGTTGAGTACACTGTGCTGTGGCCAGGCATGGAGGTGGACTTATATGTGCATACCCAAGCATAGGTCCCCAAACTGTAGCCTTTCAAAAATGTGGGGAGTGAAACTCCTTGGGTTTTATCCCAACAGCCTAGTTAGGGTTAGGACACTCACTCAGGAAGTGGGACACAGTGTCTAAGCCCTCCTTAGCCAGAGGGGGTTTAAACCTACATATCTTCAACACAGCACTCTTTTATAAAGCACTCTCCAGCACAGTGCTCTAACCATCAGGTCGCAGACCAGGTTCTCTCTCCACTTAAAGTTGAGTCACATCACTGTGCATTTATATTCATTGAAGAGAGAGGAGCACAGAAATTTCAGTGCCACTGGAAGGAAGGGGCCAGGATTCTTTTGATTCCTCAGTAGCTACAGCTATCAATGAGTCAAACAATCAGTGACCTGCTTTCTTCTTCATGCCCTTCCTTTCTTTTACACTGGGCAAGCAGGCAGCTTCAAAACAAGGACTAAAGAAGAGGCTTCATGGTTGAAGCACAGTGTTGGGGCATTGGAGAGGTACAGCTTCAAAAACCCCTGGGAGGCCTAAAACCAGAGTCTCATGAGTGAGTGCACTAACCACTTGGTTTTGTAGCTGAAATATGGGAGGGTCACTCTCCATTCTTACCCTCCTTCCAGCCTTCCCTGTTCTACCACAGGCTAGTCACAGGGTTTATCTCACAGCCTACTGGAAATGTGTAGTAGCTATGTGGACTCTAGTGCCTCCACCCTGAGTGTCCAATAGGACTGGAAACTGTCCCTAAGTGCCAAAAATGGAAGTTATATAGCTAGGTACATGCTATTTGGGCCTGTAAAGTGAAATGGGATTTTGTCCTTTATCCCCCACTTCTTCCATAGGGTCAAACATTCATGGAACAATTCTGTGGAAGTTCTAAAAAATTCCTCATCCCTCCCCATCCTAAATTTTTCCTCAAAAAGAGGCCACTGAAGCCTATACTTCTTCTGCCAGTCTGCTTTAAAATACCTTCTAGTTCCTTTGCTTACTTAAATATATGGTACAAGAGCTTTTGGGCTCCTTTTGCCCTTGCAGCCGCATCCACGTGACTCTCATTTAAGGCAATGCAAGCTGTGTCTACAGAATTGTGGCATTCTTGTAGCTGTATTTTTGTTCTTCAGTTCTTCACCCACTAATCAGAGACAGAGATATAAGAGATACCACTTGTAAAAGAGCAAATATAAATATAAATATACGGTTTTGCAGTTTCTGCTGTTCACTCATTAGCATGATTTTGAAATGGTGTTTACAATTTCAGTTCAAACAATACTGATAAATCTAGAAATAAGTAATATACAGATATTACCATATCTGTATGTATTATACTATATAGTGTTGCATGGTATTTATCTGGATCACTAACCAAGGGCAAACTTTCTTAGCAAATCAAACTGTAGAGGATCTCTGCAGATACTTAGGAAAATAACACAATTTTTCTAATTTTATATGAAACCTGTTCTTGGACATATTAAGGCCAGGACTGCTTTAGAATATGCTCCTTTCTAAAGGTTTCATGAAGCATCACATAGAAATGGATAGCAAGAATAGAATTTTCTGTGGGTGTCTATAGTTTGGCTCAAAAAAATCCCTACAGAATAGCTATCATTTGCTGCTAAATTCTATAGTGTATTTTAAGGTAATTTCTACAGAATTCTGTTAAATGTCAGGAAATCCCTATTGGTTTCAACCCTATCCAGTTCTGTAGGATTCTTCTATAAGGGGCAAAGCCCAGGCTCAGCCTATGAAGCAACGAGGCCTGGAAAACAGCATGTGGAATCAGTCAGTACTAGTGTCTAGAAGAAGAATAGGCTAAGGCTTGAATGTTCATGTTGGATATTGTCTGTAAAGTTGCCCGTCATGTTATTGCTTGGAAGCTCTGGCAGTCGGGGATGACACGCTCCGGCTTCCCTATTAGGCCCCCTACATAGCTAGGACAAAGGGAACTGCAGGCTCCCAGCCAAGCACATACATTTGCAAACTGCCGGCAGTCAGTTCCCAAGGCCAGGGGCTGGATGCCATTGACAAAGGAGATGTGAACTGTGGGCTTAGCCAATTTCATTCTCCCTGTGGAGTGAGTGGCGCTTCTCATGAAGATCTATAGGGCCTGTTCTCCCCCACTCACAGTCAGGAAAAGGCTGGCAAGGAATTGCTTCATGTTTTCAGCAAGTAGTATTTTAATCAAATGCTGTCCACCCTATTCGATGCAACACAGGAGCCACTGAAGCATGGTAGATGTTTCACAAACTTCCCCTAAAACCATATATATTTATGTTGTTCCCTTTCTTGTGCATTCAGTACTTCATTCTTCATTTCACAGTCTGCTTTGTGTGGAAGATAGGAGCCTTAATAAGGAGCATCCAGGGTTTTGCTGTGAGGCTCAAACTAGTGAGACCCATCACCCACATGACTGAATGATCTCAGTTTGGAAACAATCACAGGATTAAGAATCAAACATAAAAAAATACAGATAAATATCTGACATATTTGTACTCACATATTCTTCATTTTCATAGCACAGCAGGAGTTCAGGCAGCCTCTGCACTGCTTTTCACATAGAGGGGGGAATCTATGTATTAATTCTTTCATTCTAAAGAGCACCATATTTTCCCCATTTTAAATAACCCACTACCACAACATTCATGGTAAGCCCATGTTGTGGACAGAGACTTTTCCTTTAAGGACAGACTTGGACTGCCATGAACCCATCAGTGCACACCACAGGGTTTTACCACAACCACTCAGATTATTGGTTCAGAAAGTTTACTACTTTCCTCACAAAAGAGGTGGGGTAAATACAGGGGAGAAAATGTGTATATGAGTTTTTATTTATAAATGAATCCATTCTGTCCCAGTCCATGTTCCTGCCCCGAGCCAGCACAGCTTGGTTCCAGCTTGGTAGAAAGAGGATATAAAGCTGCCTTAAGGCAGCCGTTAAGGCAAGGGTGGGCAAAATATGGCTCATGGGCCAGATCTGGCCTGCCTGCCAATTGATTGTATCTGGCTTGCAGGTTGGCAGCCCCAAAGTCATGGGATCTGGCCCATGGGAGCCAGTGCGTTGTACCAGGTGGGCGGGTGCATCCTGGCCCCATCTGCAGCTTACATCAGCTCCCAGCCCATGCACTGGAAGCAGTGCCCGGTGTGCACCAGCACTGGCTGTGGACACTGCTGGAAGGTTCCTACTAGGGATCGTGACTGCCTGGGACCACAGCTGACTGGTTGACAATGGCACCCGCCTGGGAATTGAGGGAGAAACAGACAGAGACAGAGAGAGGCAATCCTGCCCACTCCTTGCACATGATGAGTGGCAGCATGTGATGCTTTGGGCTGGTGCTCCGGGCCAAAAGGACCCCAGCAGCGGATAGCGTGCTGGCTGCCAGGTCCCACTTTTTCCTGGTGCCCAGCACCAGCTGCTGCCACTCATCATGGGCAGGGGTGGGCAGAGCCACCTCTCTCTGTCTCTCCCCCTCTCCAACCTGTCTCACACCTACAGCACATCCCCCCAACTTACACCAGCTCCTGGCCCATGAGCCAGAAGCATCACCAGGTAGGTGCCAGCATCAGCTGTGGACACAGGCAGCAGGTTCCTGCTGGGGATTGGGGCATCAGCCCAAATCCTTCCTAAGGGTAGAAGGGCAGCCCAGAGGTGGCACTGGGGGCAGCAGGGGTCCTGGCTGAGCTGCCCCTGCTGAAGCTGCTGCCCGTGCCCATGCCAGCTCCCCATATGCCAGTGACCCCAACCCACAGGGAGGTTTGGGGAGCTGTTGTAGGGAGGGTGCTGGGGGGGCAGAGTGCTGACCCAGCCTGCGACAACTCCCCAAAACTCCCTGTGAGGCCCAGGGCCCAAATAATTGCCCACCCCAATTAGGGATCCCCCCTACTACAGCAAAGGCAGTGCTGTGATATCCCTTCATAGTTGTAAGTAGCATTCTGAGGCATGGCAGCATCTCAAGAGCCAGGACCAAGGTGTATTGTGCTCTGAAGTTCTGGCTGGCAGAGAACCATCATCTACCAAGACAACTAGAGCAGCTCTGACACTGCTCTAACCTGGCCCAGAGATCATGTTAGCTCTTGGAAATAGGAGACCTACCTAGGCACCAGACTGTCTCTTGCACTGAGGGCACCCCCAGCACATACAGAAATCTAAATCTATAGCACATACAGAAATCTAGCCTGTTGAGTTCATCCAGCAGTACCTATTTCTATGCAGGAAGATGAAGACCCCTTTAACATATACAGGTTTCCCTCACCAACCATGGTTTTGCCAACCCTGGTTTTGAGTATCCACACTTTAGAGAAGGTGGGGTACAGTCAGAATATACCCCCCTGGTCCTGCTCATGCCTCTCACTCCCTCCCCTGCACAGCCCACAGCCTTGCTGATGCCCCTCACCCCCCGCACCCACAGCCTCTGCTCCCCCAGCCTTGCCAATTTTGCCAGCCACAGTTTTGCCAACCACAGGAACTTTCAGGAACCTAACCCCCGTGGTTGGGGAAGGAAACTGGTATTGCCAACCATGAAAAGCTCTTATCTTTCTGGCCTTTGCAACAACCAGTAATTGCTCTGAAATTTAGCATGTAACATGGCTTGCAAATGTTATCAGGTCACATACCAGCAGTACAGGAAGGTCATGGAAAATTTGCAGCTGAAAACTCTGAGAATTTAAGGGTGGAATTTCTGCCTCTTTTCTCATAAAGTGAAGGACTTTGATGGATACACAGGATGTTGGGGGAGTGGTCAGTGAAGAATACAAATGCCGTATCTGTGCTTTTTACCTACAGAGAACTCTCTCCTCCACTGTCCTGCATATTACCCCAGCTTTCTACCTGTTATATTTCTATGCCCCTACATACGCTACTCCGAGGAGCTTAAAAGGCAGGAAGGGAACCTGACAGCAGCAGTTGGTGAGGGAGTTTTCACTAATGCATTTACCAGTTAGCTAGTGTACTGCCAAGAATTGCAGGTCCCCCTACCATGCAGCCTATCAAAGCAGAGAAGCCTCACAGAGCCACAAAAATGGAACAATGGGCCTTTTGCATTGTCTGAAGGCAGGAAGGAGCATTCAAGTTGGAGCACTTAGCATGTGACCCCTCTTCAGAGGGTTCATCACTGCATGTTAGAATCTCACTCCCATTCCAGTTGCAGGGCTCATTGCCCGGGACAATTTTCATTGTTATTTTCACTAAAAAATATTTCCACCCCTGATGTCTTAGGCTTTAATGTTATAGTGAGGTCTGGGGTTGGGGAGGGGGATTCACCTCAGCTGATTATTGTGCCTAGACCTCGGTTTCGCAATAAATTCATCTGGTGCCTGACGCAGTACTAGCGTCCTAGTGCATTTTTTAATCTGTTCAAAAAAGGAGCATCTGAAATCCTCCCTCTTCCCAAGTGGTCGTTTGATCAATCTGTGCTCTTGCACACATTAATACATTACTAAAAGTAACATATTACTTTACTGTATACCCATGAAACTGCTTCATTAATATAAGTGGGTTTGGCTCAGCCTACTGCAACTGGGGTAGGCTTTTCTTTTGTTTGCTGCAGAAACTAAGTATGAGAAGCAAAATCCTCAACTCTGAAGGGTGTAGCAATATAGGGATTGTGCAGGATTGATTAAATTATAGATAGATAGACATATATACTGCTGAAACTGATCTATCTCCACAGTGTCATTCCTCCCATTATGCAACAAATCTAGGGAAAAAGCCAAGTGCTATACAAGACACTATCATCTTTTAAGTCCAAATCTTGATCCTGTTTATTTCATATGAAGCGACTGAACCAAATTCTCTGCTGGCATAAGTCTATTGACACTGATAGTTATACAAGCAACAGCCCCAAATCAAACTTATTATATTATTATTGTTGTTTTCAATTGACCCTAATGGTAATGTTCATATACAAATCATTTTAGCAGTGGCAGGAATAAAAGTATTAATTTCAGTCATTCATTTCATTTTATTACAACCAGCAAAAAGTATTCAGCAATTCAGTTGTAGAAATATTTGTGTCTTTTTTAGAACAAAGCTTAAACGAAGCTATATACTCCTTCCCTCTCTTTCTTCCTGTTCACTACCTCACATTTCTCATTTCTGTTTCACAGAGAAGGCTACTAGTTTCTAGCTCTGGAAAATATGATTGTTTTTAAAATATTTTTTCCATCCTTTGAAAAGTATTTAGAACTGATCCAAAATGTAATAGAAGTCAATAGGGATTCTTCCATTAACTTTGATGACTTTGGGATCGGGTTTTGATATTACAGATAATGCAGCAGAAAGATGGGTCATCTAGCTGCTAGGCTTCAGAACCCAGAAGATTTAATAGTGTTGCTGCAGTCAGTCAGTAGCTGGAAGAAAAATCTAACAAGACTGCTCATACGCGAGCACACACATTTTATGAGCAATGACATTTCGCAAGGAGCAATGTTTATTTATAGTTGCCAATAATTTATAGCTTTTAAATGTAATGTTAGAATGCAAATAACTTTTTTGCTCTCTCTTCTCCCAGTGTTCTCTGCTCTCCAGTGATCGGATCATGAATATGGCTGAAAGAAGCCTGGGCTGGAGATAGAACCGGGTAGGAAGAAGAAACAGAGAGCGCCTGCCTTCACGTTCTCCCAGCCCCTTGAAATGTCATCGACTGACCATGGGATCAGTTCACAGCTCAGCGTGAGGACTCCGTGCACAGTTATGTGTGACATGATATCGAACAGCTCCCATCCGAGGCAACAAAACAGGAATGCTGCTCAGCCTACCGTGCAACAAAAATGTATGAAATCGCATTAGCTGAAAAACAAGATTTCTGGGTCTTAGCAAGGAAAGGCTGGATTTTTCTCATAGATGAATGTTCACCTCTAATTGAACAACTGTTACCCTCTTCTTTACTACTGAAAGTGTCTTTTAAAATTCGTGGTTAAGAGTAAGATATTTATAATCACATTATCAGAAAATCCTTTTTCAGTGCATGGACTCAATTCACTACAAGGAGTTTTGGGACCACATTTTCATTATTTATGAAACTACAGATAATATGGAGGAACTGGCCATTCACTTTCTCTTTATGTACTTAGGGCTCAATGCCGGGACCTTTAAAATAGGATCATAAAGGCAAAGTCCCATCCTCAACATAGACAAAAGGACAGGATGAAACTATAAATCTAAAAATATCTACTTGGGCTACTAATCTCTGCTTATGTCTGACAATTATTGGGATATCTATGACAAATCATAATGAATAATTAAAGGCTCAGCAGTGCAGTGTTCAAAGCCATAGCATTCATAGATTTCATAGACATTAGGGCTGGAAGGGACCTCGGAAGATCATCGAGTCCAGCCCCCCGCCCAAGGGGCAGGAAGTCTATGAAATCTATGAAGTCAGCTGGGGTCATAGGATCCCAGCAAGATAAGCATCCAATTTGCTCTTGAAGGTGTTCAATGTAGGTGCTTGAACCACCTCCGATGGCAGGCTGTTCCAGACCTTGGGGGCTCAGACAGTAAAGAAATTCTTCCTTATGTCCAGCCTGAAACGGTCTCTCAGTAGTTTATGACCATTCAACCTCATCATCCCTTGGGGTGCTCTGGTGAACAAACGTTCCCCCAGATCCTGGTGGTCAACCCTGATAGACTTATAGGTGGCCATCAGATCACCCCTGAGCCTGCGCTTTTCCAGGCTAAAGAGCCCCATGGCCCTCAGCCTGTCATCATAAGGTCTGTTTTCCTGAACTCTGATCATGCGCGTGGCTCTTCTCTGGACTCTCTCAAGGTTCCCCACATCTTTTTTGAACTGTGGAGCCCAAAACTGGACACAGTACTCCAGCTGCGGCCTCACCAAGGCCAAGTACAGGGGAAGAAGGACATCCTGGGATTTGCTTGAGAAGCATCTATGGATGCAAGCTAGCGTTTTGGTCGCTTTACTAGCTGCAGCATCACATTGCAGGTTCATGTTCATCTTGTGGTCAATGATGACCCCCAAGTCTCTTTCTTCCGTAGTGCTAGCCAGTGTAGCACTGCCCAGCCTACAATGATGGTGCAGGTTTTTTTCCCCCAAGGTGGAGAACCTTGCATTTTTCGGTGTTAAATACCATCAGGTTCTTGTACAACCATTTGCTGAGACTGTCCAGGTCAGCCTGGATCACCTGCCTGTCTTCTGACGTGGATTCAAAACTGTCCCATTGACAGTCTTTGTTCCTTGTTTTGTCACCACTTTTCCTCTTTGCTCCACGGTGGAGATCTCTATTCCTTATTATCTATCTTTACATGTACATACACGTTACATTTGGGAATCCGCAAAGATGCTGTCGTCTGCAGGTGCAGAATCCATTGCAAGATTAAGGCCTTAGAATATAAACCTCTAATAATAGACACCTATAATTGTAATTTCTATTTGTGCTTGACATCCCTGTAAACAATATAAAGAAATGAAAAGGTTTGGCTAATAGAAGGTAGGAGTCAAAGCTATCAGAACATAGCCAGGAAAAAGCAGGAATTACTCACATATCAAGTACCTGAATGCTCAACTGCAAATGCAAAAGAAATAAAAAGAAACTTTGCAGGCATAACTGCACAACATAGGGAAAGTAGTATCACTAATCCCAAACTGTCAAAAACGATAAGCCAAGATCTCCTCCCTTCCTCTCCCCCACCCCCTCCCAGAATCATGAACTTTTTGCCACAAAAGTGGCATTTGCAGCACTTATGTGCAGGGCATAATTCTTTAACCCTACAGTGTGGATATGTAAATGCATACACTGACTGAGCATGCTCCGTGAGGTAGACAACAGTCAGGCAGATGTGGCTACTTGCATGCAAGGGAGGAGCAGAGCTACAACTGCACCCCTCCCCCTTTATTTCTTGGTCCATCGCAAATTTAAAACCAACTGCCTGGCAGGGGCAGCAGCAGCAAAGAAATCACTTGATTTCATGGTTCACTATAATCGACCTCATTCCTTCTAAATTTTTCATTCCATTGAAGTTATGTACACTTTCTCCTTTTTTAATGGGCTTGATGTTCCACTAATCAAACTATCCTTTCTTCTGCAATTATGCTGTCTGTTAGCTGCTTCACTCAATATAGCTCCTATTTCACAGCCCTGCAAACTGTTTTCAGTTCTAGCTAAAAATTTTAACTCAGGTGTGGAAATAATGTTCATTGGTTACATTTCATTCTAATAATGAGAGGACTAATGAAACAACATATTTGGATTATTTTTGCGTAGTTTGTTGTGGTTTTTATACATTATGATATAGCAAATTAGTGTACATTTCAATAAAGTTATTTTTGTTTTTGCTTCAACCTTAAACTAATATTGCCATAGACCCCTAGCATATTAGGAAAGTATCTAGTTTCTTTTTACTTGGAGAAAATTGTCTGTCATGTTATATGTGATGATGCACTATACCATCTGCACTGCTACACCATTACATCATTTGCAGCCCAAAATCCGTTCATGCCTGCATGCACCCATTCTGGACACACATGTGCATGTATGTCATGAAAATATAGCTGACTAGAAATCCATGACTAATGGATGATCGACACCAAGGAAGGACCCTCCCATATTTTATCCCCAATAGCTTAGTCACTAGGGCATTTGGCCAGTAAGCAAGACCTAGGTTCTAGGACCCCTCACGCAGAGGTGGTTTGGATACAAATTTCTCTTACTTTCCAGCACAATGTACAGTCCACCACACCACAGGCTAGGCATCATTTAGTCACGTCTTCAGCACTCCCCTCGCAGGACAAATGCAGGCTACTTTTTTGTGTGCTAGCAGGCAGGGCCCACTAACATGAAACTCAGCTACACCTCTTTCCTGACCTTTAAGGCCTACCTTTGGCCAGCTGAGTTGGTAGTTTAGGGGATGTTATAATATCTCTCAATTATCTTTTGCTAATAGGTTAAACAATAGATTTGTATAAGATGGTTTGGATAGGGATCTGTCTGCCTTGTGCAGGGGGTTGGATTAGATAACCATTGGAGGTCCCTTTCAGCCCTACTTTTCTACGATTTCTATGAGTGCTCCTGTTTGGCTTTCTGGGAGAACCCCAAAACAGTACAAAGAACACAGCATAGACTAAGACCAGGGCTACTTCTTCAAAATATTTCTCAAATCTACTACTACTTGTCTTCATAACACCCCAGTGACAGAGCATATAAAGAATTCTGTTTTTGCAGATGAGGAAACAGAGAGCTTGAGTCTCATTTACACATTATTCTGGTGTGGCACCACTGACCACCATAAATGTCTGGTATTATTCATGACTGAATCACCCAATATAGGAAGTTGGAAGTGTCAGGCGGGAGACAACTTTCAACTGTCCTTTGAGATTTCTGCATGTCTTTTCACGGCATCTGATGAAGTGAGCTTCAGCTATCTATCTACTTGTCTGTAAAGTGAAAATCTAGCCTGCCTCCTACTTGACTTCAGACTAACATGGGTAACTATCTCTAACTGTCTTTACTGCAATTTGGCTAAACCAAGTTTTTGGCATTCACGGAACATTTTTGAAAAAGTTGAACAGAATTTTTTTGTGTATATATAGTACTTACCAGTTCATTTATTTATAAATGCTACTTTTTGTGAAATATTAAATACTTTGTTCTGATGGGATATATAAAGATTGATACAAGAATCATATCTTTAAACATCCTGACACTGTTTATTTTGAGCATTTTATCCATCCCTTGTTGTTAAAAAGGGCCAATTAAAATTTGAAGAAGAGTGCAAACAATAATTTTAAATTATCATTACTCTAATTGAGGATTCAACTAACATGATAGCTAGCTGATCTGAGCTAACATTTATGAGACTTGTTGATTTATTTGTTCCCCTCTTATAATACTTAGATTGACATTTTCTATATTTATTTGGCAGTATAATTCTTTTCTGAGAATGCCTTGAATCCTATTCTGCAATTCTTGTGAACCCAAGACTCTTTTTGAAGTCTTAAATGAATCATTGTATCTTCTTATAGTATATAAAATATTTAAATATTGCAACATATTGACCATCTTGTGCTGTAAACATAAACACATGAAACTTAATGTCAGTTAGAATGGAATAAATGAAGGCAAATAAATAAGCATATGTCTTTTCATAATAAATGTGTTAAGTATATACTTGTACCAGTATAAACTTGTGCATATTCCAGGAGTTAAAAATATCCAGCTGAATAACAATAAATTATGCTTTTCATGAGAACCTAATTTGGGTTAAGTCACTAATTGAGAGATATATTTGGTCTGATTTAATAGTGTCAATTGCTGCCTTTTGCCACAGCACAAACATTGAAGTGAATGGGAGATTTTCCAAATGTCATCAAAGGAAGGATTGAGTCCTCACATAATGACAAAACAAACAATCTTTTCTGAATAAACCTAAATAAACAGATTTTCCAGAATCCTGTGAAAACTCCATTATAATGCACTGAAAGTATAAAGTGCTTTAGGTTCTATATATTTAGGACACTGTAAAAATGGTATCAAATTATTTTGTAGCTAATATATACATGGATACAATCATACAGACTAATATCCTGTGACTTCCTTCCTTTCTTGGTATATTGTTTCAAGATGTCCATTTTATGGTCATCATTCACTTTACATATTGAAAACAATTTTCCTGGGAAAATGCCAATTTTAAAACTAAAACAATGATAACACTGAAAAAGTATATGCTAATGTGTAAATATATGTGAATGACGGCATGATAGAGATGTACCTTATAGACTAACTGAATCAAAGATGCGTAAGCTTTCATAACACAGATCTCACTCTCCTTCTGTATGTGAATAAAAAACGTTTAGAAATATTTTGTGGAGCACATGAAAAATTGCTAAGTCCCTGCTTCCATTTTTATATTAATTAATGAATATCACACATATGAACAGCAGTATTCAATAATATAGGGTCCTTTCCTACACCAAGTAAAGTCAATGCCCACCATTAATATTAATGAGAGCAGGACCGTGGTCATCTTGTACGGTAGAGAATATACATAAGCGTCTGTTATTTTCCAATAATATTAAATAAGCATCCTTGTACTGTTTCTGAAGCTATGTTTCAGTTCAAGTTTTACAATAGCATGGTTAATTCCTCACCAGTTTAATGTTTTGTTTGAAGCCACTGAAACTTGGATGTAAACATGCTTTTTTTTGATGGTGAAGAATGCTGTTGGGAAACAAAAGCATTACTTTTTAAATAAGAATGTTTTAAACAAAAAGGAAATGGTGTCTAGGAATCAAGTATAACATCAATACAGTGTATTTTATGTTTCATAATCCAGAACTAGCAAACAACATAAAATAGACAAATTATGGGGAGACAGCAAAAGATTGCATTGTGGCCCAGGCTCTGTAGTTCATGTTCAGGAAAACTCATACGGAATCTAAAAAGCATACTTGATCCCTTTTATAAAACTGAAAGAGATTCATGTATAAAACAGGAGGCTGTGATAAAACCTTGAAATTGAAAGCACCAGAATTTTACCTTAAGAAACTGTTTGCTTCCCCTAGAATGTATGTTGTCTTTCCCCCTTTACATAAATAATGTATTTTTTTAATGGAGGATTAATAGAAAAGCAAATGTTAAAAAATATCCTGCACAAGTTAATCACATTATCATGAAAAATGATGATTTCCATATACTTTGTATGAAGAAAGTAAGAAATATTGTGATTTAGTTTCTCTTATCGCCTGATCTACAGATGGACGGACACTTATACTCGAGAATAAAATAGACAAAAATTCTTCACCTAAAATACATGAACTGGTCACAGCATCTGTGGACATAGTATTGGAATTTTATTAAATAGCAAAGCTCTTTTAATCTCTTTCCTTTTCATATGAGTGAATGTTTCCCAATCACTCTCCTTTCACTGGCCCAAATTGCAAAAAAATGTGCTAAATGTAATGATGTATATGAAAGCATTCCTATTAATTTTAGTGAGATGGTTCATATCAGATCTGTAAGTGTACACAACCAAATCCTAAGTAATTTCTTTTATGTATTAGTGCCCAATGTTCAATAGAACCCATTTATTATTTTATTTTACCCAGCAAAGTCTACAACTTTCTATATATATCTCATCAAACCCCACCTTAGAAACCAAAATATTTTCTCAAATAAACCTTCTAATATTAAAACATTACAATATTAAAGGAGGATAGATTTCCATTAGTGCTGTCCAGAAAATTACTTGAGGATTTTTGCTTTGAACTAAAGAACAATACTGCATATGTGTGCATGTTATAAAAGTTGTTGAATATTGGCTCTAAACATATAAAGCCAAAGATTTTAATAATGATACATCAAAATATAATCTAAATAGTTTAACAGCCATGCCATCACAAATTATACAACTCTTTACTTTGTCATCTTGGAAAATAAGTGGCCACAGGGCAATGACAATTTTGATGAATATTTCAAAAGCATCAGGAGTATATATAAGCACACTTTTGTCCACAGTAGTAGCCATTTTCTTCTTTTTCTTTGTATAAAGTTTCATGGAAAGCACAACAAAGTTTGGCTGTGATAATGTCATTGAGCAGGTTGCTGTGTTAGAGTGACTCCAAGTGGATCTGTAGCAGTAATACAGTGTCCGAGAAACTCAACTTCTTAGCTTAAGTTTCACAGAAAGCATTAATGATATTGAAATAAAACCCAGTTTGGGAAAACTCCACATATTTTTTATTCAGAGAAACAGTCCCATTGACTTCACTGAGTAGCACATCTTTATAAAACTGTATTGTAGGCGTGCATGTGTTTGTGTGTGTGAGCATATTTGCAAAGTCCTAAAGAGTGAAGTACGGGCTGTATATTGAAGGCTTCAGATCCAGTCTTGCAATCACTTACGTGCCCATGTAGATGCTCATGAGTCATCCCATTGATTCCATTTGAACTAGACACATGAGTGAAATTACACCAATATATAAGCTTTTGCAGGAAGGGAGGCTTAAATTCTTTGTCTCTAATGCTCAGTGACTCCCATGGGATTTGATCGCACAAAAAGCACCTCTAATTCAATCATTTTCACTTCACATTTTTCTAAAAGAAATCATTGGTCTACATTAGGCCATCCAAGTAAAAGCCACTGTGACAACTCATTGATTTTTTCTCAAAACATTTAGACAGTGCTTATGCTCAAACACTCCTGTTTTGATAATGCATATAAAAGAAAATATCTCATTAGAAGCTCTAAATTGAAACTCATGTATTCCTTCCATCAAAGTTACTGCTGGTCAGTAGGTCAGTTTATTGACACATTCAAAGCTTCAAAAAAATTCAATAAATAAGTAAATTTGAAGTGTTTCTGTGAGCATGTTGGTAGTAGCAGCTTATTTAGCTTTCACTAAAACAATATTATAACACTGACAATAATATTTAATTTATATACAATATGAAGTTTAAAATGTACTAAATTGTTACAGGTGTAGGTTGTAGCCATGCTGGTCTAAGGACATAGGCAGACAAGGTTCTTTGGGTTAATCCAATATCTTTCATTAGACCAACTCAAGCAATTGGAAGAAATTTTTGGAGTAAGCTTCTGGGTACAAACACCCTTCACCAGGCTGAGGAAAGGTATTTGTGCCTTTCCAAGAATTTTTCCAACTATCTGAGTTGGTCTAATAAAGATATCGGATTTACCCAAAGAACCTTGTCTGCCTGAATTTTTAGATGAGTTTATTGCTCATGCAATGTGTTAGAAGTTTAGGCCTGTGGTCAATTATGAGAACGTGTTAACTTCCTTCCCAACATCTCTCTTTTCTTAAGGCCCTAAACCTTCAAAATTATATATCTGTACATCTCTAGAACAAACATCCCCAAGCTCATCTGGCAAATGTCACTGTTATTAATAATTATTATACCGGTGGACAGATAAAAATAAAAATAAAAAATCAGAAATAATAGCTCTCACCCTCTAAAGTCCCTTGTAACCACCAGTTTTCCTGAAGGTGGCTTCTCTTGGCTAGCATCCTGCTCACTCAAAGACACCTTCAACTTGCCCCAGCTGAGCCCTAGGTTTATTCTCCAAGTCTGAGAGCATCTAGTCTTTTTACCACTTCAGAAGTTGGGGCCAGAAAACAACCCTCTTCCCTGGGGATTTCCTAAACCCCACTCTTTTCTAAGGCACAAGATTTTACACATTCCAAATCTCCCTTTTGTTTCCCAAATGCATCCCTGTCTGAGCTAGCCATCTTGAGCATGAAAAGAGGTAACTATCCCCACTCCCCTTCCCCCCAGGTGTGCGCGCACGCGCACGCGCACGCACACGCACACACACACACCCATGACCATTTGCATCTACAGTGGCTATTGTTTCTTAACTACACCTGTCTGGCCAAGATGCATACCAGCTGGATCTCCCATGTGTGCTAAATATCTTGGTTATTTCCTAGTTACATCATGAAGATTACAGAAGTACATATATCAAATACTACAATACATACATACATACATAAAAATGACAAAACTGAATGCAGCTTCACACTAACTACCTATAGAAACCAAACACCACAGAAGTAAATCGAATTTGGGAGAATATCTAATTCGGGGGAATATCTATGCAGGTCACTCCAAAGGCAACTTGGTTTTGAGGTGAATCCGAGAACTCTATTGGTTAGGAGAGTAAAGACATTACACTCCCTAAACAACAAAGCTATGTTGGCAAAACTCTCAAGAGTAGATGCAGTTATGCTGACTGAAGAATGTTTGGGTCAGTTTACTACCAGGATGCAGATTTCCTTCAGGGCCCAAAATTTGGCATTGGTGAGTGGTGGCAACATTAATTGCTATCACTTGCACAACCATGGCAGCCACCGGTTTTCCTGTCACCAAATTTGTGGCCAAGTGTGTCAAACTGATATAACACGAAGCTTACCATGGGTTGGGTGTTGAATGCAGAGCTGTGTCATACAGCCTTCAAGGCTGCCCACAGCCCAGAAATTTGGTGGCGGGATGAGTAGCAGCTTCTGCAGCTCTGGAAACCACAGCAATTAATGCTGCTGTTTGCTGCTTCCATGAAGCAGAGATATACGTATCCAAGCACAGCTAGACAATCAGCAGCTCAGGACTGTGGACAAAGCCTATGTGATAAAGTTCTCATATTATGCTCTCAAGTTTAGAAGAACTAAAGTGATGCACCAGCTTTGTGCTGGCCCCCTCTCCCTATCATTTGCTCCTGTGCAAAATAAGCTTAAGATGCTATCACCCAGCATAAATGGAAAATCCTGACATCCTCATAGTCCTTTATGCCCAAGAAATATTGTCCTGCATGGTCCATAGTAGAGCTGGAGTGTTGTTGTAGCCACGGTGGTCCAGGAAATAGCATAGAGTTGGTCCAATAAAAGATATCACCAAAAAAAATCATGCTTAAATGCGTTCTGGACAAGTGTTTGCTGTCTTTTATTCTAATGAACTAAAGGGGCAACTGCATGATAAAGAAATGCAATTTTATGAAATAATTTTGTAGTAGATCAGTAATTCTCAGCCAGGGTGCCAAGGTACCCGGGAGTGCCTCCAGATCCTTCAAAGGTTGCCAAGAAGTGCGAGGAGATAAGTGAAATGTGAGGAAATAAGGAGATAAATTAATACACCAGGTTGAGGCTTATCCTGCCCAGCCCCTCCCTGTGTAAGGAGGTAAGCAGTGTAATATATGAATTATGTTTTGAAATCAGGTGCTATTAAATCCACAAAAGTTATGGAGGGGCACCTCAAATCCAGTGAGAGGTGCTTTGAATTGAGAAATATTGACAATCACTGTTGTAGATGATCAGAACGGAAAGTATTTCATTTCTCCCCACAAACACACACATGCCTGTGCTCACTGCAGATCTGAATTAAGATCTTGTTTGTACTGTATAACCCTCAGTGGCAAATTCGGTTGCAGTTGGCCAGAAGTTTGGTCAGCCATTTCAAATATTCTTATTTTGCAATTTCAAAGCTGCACAGTATATAAAGCAAATGAAGCCTGGCTGTTATCCAGCTGATTCATGATGTTGTGACCAGATGGAACTCCACTTACAGCATGTTTAGATGCCTGCTGGACAATGAACAAGTGCTTGCTGTCTTTTGTTCTAACGAACTTAAGGGGACACTGGCAGGTTAAAGAAATCATGCAGTTTTATAAAATCATTTTGTGGCTGATGATCAGAACTGAAAGCATCTAATTTGTTGATTGTGGTTCACATTTCACTCAGAGTGAGCAAAAAAATAAGAGTCATTTAGCTGTATTCATGTGAGTATTTTTGTTTCTCTTTGGAGTTTTTTAAGCAAAATGAAAAATGAATGGTTAAAAAATATAGGGCCATTGATTATTTTATCTTAGGGCAAATGAACAAAGCAAGTGAGGGTACAAACTTACAGCATGTCAGCTGCTCTGCAGTAATTGCTCATGTGTATGCACTTACTCTGCAGTAAAAGTGGGTAAAGCAACCTTGTGGTACCTTGTTCACTCCTGAACACCTACAACCCATTGCATTTATGGCATGAGCATGACCCAGCATTTTAAATCAGTGTGCCAAGTTGCCTTCTCCTGCAGGTAAGCCCAAAGCTATGCACCATCTGCCCACAGCCTCACATTCAAGGATCAGGGACTATCTGATTGACTCCCCACTGCCTCATAGGGAGGACTATACTGCAGTTGCTCGGGGCCAAGGCAGAGATGGAACTAGGACTAGTTACCCAGATCAAGGACAAGAAGAAGTCCTTTTTTAAAAACATAGGGGGCAAAAAAAGGTATCGGGTAATGTGGCGCCCCTGCAGGACACGCTAGGAAATATGGTCATCACACCAAACAAAGCTAACCTATTTAATGACTTCTTTGCCTCCATTTTCCTGAGCAGGGACTGGATCAGCCCCCACACTGGGCCCCCTTCAGGCCCCAGGGGAGGCGCACCTAGGCCAAGGATTAGTGAGGAACTAGTTAGGGAACTTCAGGAGGGACTGGATGTATTTAAATCAGCTGGTCTGGACGATCTCCACCCCAGAGTGCTGAGGGAATTAGCTGAGGTCATTGCGGGACCCCTGGCATGGCTATATGATCACTCGTGGGGCTCTGGCGTGGTGCCAGAGGACTGGAAGAGGGCCAATGTGGTTCCCATCTTCAAAAAAGGGAGGACCCAGGAAACGATTAGCCAGTTAGTCTTACCTCGATCCTGGGTAAGCTTTTTGAGAGAATTATCCTGGAACATGTCCACGAGGGACCAGCAGGGGAGAGTATGCTTAGGTGCAACCAACACGGGTTCATTAGAGCCAGGTCCTGTCAGACCAGCCTGGTGGCCTTCTATGACCAGGTCACCAAATCCTTAGATGCAGGTGTCGCAGTGGACGTAGTCTTTCTGGACTTTAAGAAGGCCTTCGACACTGTCTCTCACCCCATTCTCATTAACAAACTGGGGGACTCTGGTGTTGACACCTACACAGCCAAATGGGTCGCCAACTGGCTGGAGGGCCGCACCCAGAAAGTGGTGGTGGACGGGTCATTTTCGACCTGGAGGGATGTGGGCAGTGGGGTTCCCCAGGGCTCGGTCCTCAGGCCCGCACTGTTCAACATCTTCATCAGTGACTTGGACGAGGGGGTAAAAAGCACCCTGTTCAA
>NW_017728943.1:129919407-129937983 GCF_001723895.1 Crocodylus porosus
ACAAACTAGTCAGAGGGGACCAGCAGGCACTGGGGGAGTCCCTGCTCACCCGAACACTACCAGGAGTGACTAGAAATAACGGTCACAAGCTGGCAGAAGGTAGATTCAGATTAGACATCAGGAGGTGCTACTTCACTGTCAGGGTGGCTAGGATCTGGAACCAACTTCCAAGCGAAGTGGTGCTAGCCTTGTCTTAAAGACCTTGGGGGTCTTTAAGACAAGGCTAGACAAACACCTTGCAGGTTCAAAGTCAGGCACCTGCAGCCCCATTGCAGAGCTGCAGGTTTATGACTCTGGAAGTGCCACATGCCAGAGGGGGCCAAAGAAGGACAAAACAGGGGCAGCAGATGAAGACAGGCCTCACATATGAAAAGTCTCAATGTTCCATTTTTCAATAAAGTCTCTAGCTTTCATGACTCCGAAGAAAGTTTTCCATATGAATCCAATGCAATTGTTTATATAACAATCTGCCTGCCTCTCTGTGAAAGGCAGAAGTGGTAGCTTAGAGATGTTAACTTCCCCATTTATTTCAGTGGGTGAAAACACAGATGCTAATGATGATCTTTAAATGTAAACACTGTTAATGGTTTCACTGCCTATGAAGGCAGTTGTAAGCCCAAGGGCTGGAAAGTGTATAGGAATGGAACACTCTACTTCCTTTACAGGAGAGAGAGGAAAGCCAGCTCCAACCTGTATCATTTACACAAGCTATTTTGTTGCTTACCTATTATTTCATCTGAGGAGGTTGCTACTTTCTTAGAATTTGAGTTTGTTTCAAATGAAAAAAAATGAAAATACAATTGTTACAATATTCAAGTTAGGGAATAGGAAAGTAGATTATGCCCTGCAGGGAATGTGGCCCCCTGACTGTCTTGATATGAGTGCCCTAATGTGTTGATTTGAGTCACACATTTTCTTGCCTATAAAAGTATGTAGGTCTACTCTGGTTCGGTTGATTATTTTTTCCACTTTTCTTCAAATAAAAGGACTTATATTTTATTTCCCCAGAGCCAGGAGAAGAAACTTAGTTCTAAGTGCAGGCCTTGCTGGGACATTCATCAATATACATATACTACTCCCAAAAAGGCTTTGCTAAAGCATTGGCCAGAATAGGCCTGATCCCTGACCAAAGCCTTAACTCCTTTCACATGCAAAACTTGGCATGTAAGCCAAATGTACACTCCTGACAGGAGATGGGAGGGGGAAATGACTGTATAAGGTGTGGAATAGTTCAGGTAAGGCTGGTAGGTAAGACTAGGATGGTAAGGCTGGAATGGGAACACCCAGGTCAGGAAGTGGAACAAGCCCATGGTACAGGACAGTTAATATATGCAAAATATTGGTGGGACATAATGTGCAATTTGTTTTACCCACTGCATAAAAGAAGAAATGGAAATTCATACATGTGTTAACATCTTGGCTGTCATATTGTAAGTATGGTAGGGCAATACCTTACATAGACAATAAACCTAGCCAATAACCCGAGCCTGTGGTCATTTTTAAAACAAGATTGATGTTGGGATCTCCTGGCTACAATGTTTTGCTGCCACTGCAGTCTCTGAGACTACAATACACCAATAACACCCAACAAGGACAGTGATGATGACACTGGGAAAAGAGTGCAAGCAGTCATTTTATATCTTTAACCTGTCTAAGGATAAAACTTACTATGCTTCATTAGCTATTATCTGTGAGCAGGGAAAGAAGGTATCATGTTGCAAAGATCTACCCCACTGCTTTCAAACCGCAAGTGTCTGATGGAAAGGGATTCATGACAGACAATGGTGGGAAGGAACAGATGCATAAATTAAGATGTATGATCTTTTAATTGTACATGGCAGAACTGAAAGGGGCCAGAGCAGCAAATGATTTCATTTTGCTGAAGTGAGGCTTAGTTTTATAAGGTTTTGTACACTGTGTCTTAGGCTATAAATAGGCATCTAATTTGAGGAGGTCCTGAGTGTCCCGAGTTATAATCTGGAACAAAACAAGAGCAGCACAACCCTTTACAAATGCAGGCTGCATCTGTCAATAGGTGGCCAGGGAGAACACAGAGCCTGACCAGCCTGCCCCTCATCCCTGGAATGAACCACAGTTAAGTGAATGAATTGCATATGGCCACAAAGCAATGTCTCGATGTCCTGGGAAAAAGTGTCAGCACATTTTATCTGGTATACTTCACAGGTCTTGAAGTGGGATAATGGGTGTCAATGTCTGTAGGATGCCAGGACAAAAGGCCTTCTTCCAACAGGAAGAAATGTAAGGCCTGTTTACAGACTTAGACGCATGCTTAAACTCATGTACACTGAATGTATTATTCAGAAGGAAAGTCAAAATGAGAAGTATCGTTCCCAACTGTTCTGCTATAAGAAGCTGTTCCTTGTGACTCTAGTCTAGAAGGTCAGGGCAATTTCAGTATATATGAGGGCAGATAAGAGCAGAACAAGTTAGCCTGGGGGAAAAAAGAGAGTACAAGAGGCAGGTGGTAGGAATGTGTGTGGAGGTGATATGATCTTTGTCCATGACTGAGAGACTGTTCCCCTTTCCTGGGTAAAAAATTGTAGTGTCCAAGAGGTTCTGTTCTAATTTAAAAAATATTTAAGGCAAATGAAGTTTCAGAAGAGCCTGCACAGAAAGGATAGCCTTGCACAGTGAAGCTAGGGAAGTACCAGGAGAGGTTACTGTTAAGTGATTATCTCAGGCTTATTTTAATAAAGGTATGTTCAGCTCCTCAAATGATAAATCCTGTGCTCTTCAAGTGACACATTTGCTGGTCACTCTTCCTTTCAATACAGAGTATGCTAACGTGGCATCAGGCTTCCAGCCCAATTATTACATTCAGAGATTTGGGAGGTGCACCGTAAAGCAAGATATGGAAGACCTTGCTCCTGAACACAAAAACATATCTTAAACTATCAGATTTACATGATGTAGTCAAACAAATATCACTAGCATTAAGAGGAAAACAGTTATAGTCACTCTGATCGGACAGGGAGTTGATCACCTAGGTCCAGATTGTATTCCACCAATTAGGCATGTAAAGTGGACTTTGGCATTTAAGTGCCTTTCTTTTCCACCCTGCTTGAGTCCCTGAAAAACAGTTAAAGACAAAAGTAGGTAGATCCTCCTCCTCCTCCAAACTGCTTTTTTGTGACTCTATCTTAAAGGCCCAGTGATGCTGTGTTACCCAAGTAGATGCATTAACAGGTTTTTAGACTTTGAGCAATATAAAATAAAATAGCACTTAGGTGCCGTAATCCACTTAGACACCTATTAGGTGGAACAGAATCTGGCCTTTTGTCCCAGGTTCACAAGGATATATAGCAGCACAAAGTGGGAGTCAGGAAGAATTTAGGCAGCTCAGTCCACAAGTGCAATCCCCATAGCACTATATAATCTCCAAAGTGCTTCAGTATCCAAAGGTGCTTAGAGTTCTGCTGTTATGCTAGCCGAGATGCACTGTCATTTTAGCAGAGAAGTTGTTTGTGCATCAGCCTATTTGGTAGGGCTGTGCAAAGCGTCAGACTACATTTCGGATTTGGAGATTATTCGGATGATTTGGAGGGCAAATCTATGAATCTGAATCGAACCTCTGGAAGCTTTGGGCCTTCTGAATTGATTTGGAGCTTCCAAATCAATTCGGAAAAAATTCGGCAATTCAGAGAGTCACCATAGGGTATACTGGGGAATCTATTAAATATTGATTCAATATGGGCAGGTAACGCCTGCACTTATCACCTTGAAACTTGGCACATATCATGCTCTCAGAAGAGGCTACCATCCCTGCAAGATTCATCCAAATCAACCAAAAGACAACAAAGTTATAGATATTTAATTGATTCTCCATTATACTCTATGGCCAAATCTCCAAATCGGCTCCAAATCTTCTGAAGCGATTTGGCCGAATCAAATCGGAAAAACAATTCAGATCTCCAAATCGAATCTCTGGCATCCAAACTGGCTGAATCCAAATTCAAATTGAATAGATCCCTATTCGCACAGGCCTACTATTTGGCATTCCCATGCAAAGCATCCCTGCATCTAAATCTCCTAAAAGGCCTCGTTCAGTTGGTGTGCTCTTAAATGCACTTAATACATGGACAGAATTAAGCAGTAGAACAAAAAACAACACCCATATCTATTTTCATTAAGAAGCATAAGAAATGGCAGGAGACACCTTTTATGTAACAGCCTACAAGTCAGAGCACTCACCCAGGAAGTGGGAGATCTGTGTGTTATGCCCCCTGTGACACATTCTGGCCACAGATGCAGCCTGGCTGTGCCTCAGACATACTGATATATTGCTTCCATGCTTTTGGGGTGCTTTTCAAACCCCTCCCTACTGCCAGCTGCTTGACCACTAAGAACCATCCAAGATATGCCAGAGGCCAATTTGGTGCCTCAGCCCTACCTGTCTTACTCAGTCCTCACCAGCCCGTAGCCAAGTGGATTTTGCCCCATTAGAAAGATTAGAACCTTGTCCAGTCATGCACTCAGAAAAGATAGATCCTCCTTCCCACTCAATGGGCAAACCTATATTCTGGAATCACAAGTATCACTGACAAGAAGTGTGGTTTGTAAAAAATGTAACAAAAAGATAGTTTCATAGCTGTTAGGAGCTGGAAGGGACCTTACAAATCATCGGGTCCAGCCCCATTGCACTTGGGCAGGAAAGAATGCTGGGATCAGATGATCCCAAGATGGGCATCAAGACATTTTCTGAAGATCACCAGATGGAGCACTTTACATTTCTCTGAATTAAACATCAGGTTGTGGTCCACCCACCTCACAAGCCTGTCCAGGTCAGCCTGTATTGCCAGCCTGTCTTTGAGTGTGACCACGCTCCTCCATAGTTTGGTGTTGTCAGCCAACTTTGCCAGATTGGTTATAATACCCGAATCCAAATCGTTGATGAACATGTTGAAGAGCACTGGGCTGAGTACTGAACCCTGAGTGATGCCACTGGTCACCCTCCTCTAGGATGACTCAGTTCTGTCAATAAATACCCTTTGAGTCTTGCCACAAAAACCAGTTACCTAGCCACCAGATGTTTTATGAAAACAAAAACAAGAAAAAGAAATCAGTAATCATGTGTCAAGATGCAAACAGAGATATGAGAATAAGGAAACAAAAGAAAATATCAAAAAATAAACTGCTCTTTCTTGCATTTTAAATCCAAGAATGCAGACGCCATGCAGCTCACCAGCTGGGGGGCTCCAGCATTTCCTTACAGCCATGGGAAATGGTAGACCCAACCCTGCTCTGGAGGCAGGCTTAAGTACAGTTATTTCCTGGCTATTCACACAGGTCACCTCTTGAATTCTTGGGGGGACAAACACAAGGTATACAATTTCCTTCTGCTCCCCCCCGCCAAGAGGTGCATGTTTGCCAGAGATGAAAGATTTATTTTCCTAATTAAGATCAGGAGACTATGGCAATCATTTCAGATATGGAGATTCTAATCCAATATAATGTTTCTCTCCTAATTTCCCCTTGGTGGGAAGTGTTCTCCCTTTTTTTAGGTATTACTCATGCTAGAGTTTTTGCTTCTAAAATGTAAAGTAGTCATTGCCTGTAAGGTCTCTTGTCCTGGACCCCTTTTGGTCCTCTGCTTTCCCAGCTGCTCTCCAGGCCCTCAAACCCATCGGTCCTGCACTCTATTTCCCAGCCCCCTCGCTGGGCTGCGCGCTATTTCCCGGACCCCTCACTGAGCCACTAGACCCACACAGTCCTAGTCTTCCCTGGCCCCTCTCTGGGCCCACATGGTCCTGGTCTCCTTTGCCAGGTGCTTTTCTGTCAGAGTGTGCTCCCCGAGCCTTCCCCCTCTACAGTATAACCGACAAGGCAGTGGGAGCTGGCACCCCATCCTCTCCTTTCTCTGGAGTGGCCCATGTCTGGCATTTCATGGAGGCTGTCCCACCACAGGCAGCTCCACCATGCTAACCATTTCCAGTAGGGTATAGTTTTAAATCTTACCAAGGACTGGTCCTCAAGCCTTCCTAAACTTGCTCATCTTTTTCTGGGCTCCCCCTGGACATCCTTCAACCTCTGGGCCCTCCTGGTTCCAGGTCCATCTCATATCTGGGCCCCATCTCTGGCCCCCAACTCTCTCTTGGACCCCTTCCCTTGATCCCTCATCCTTGGGTGGCCCAGCATCGTCATCATCATACTGGGCTGCACACCCTTTGGTCCCTTCCTGTTGGCTGTGGCCCCACAATGACCTTTGGCCTCTCCTAGCCCTAGGCCCTGCCTTGAACCAGTTGACAACTCCAGGGTCTCCCGGCTCTGGCAGTTTCTGCTGTGGTCTATTTCACCCTTTGGTCTCTCCTGGGCCCTGGCCCCATACAGGCCAGTTGAGATTCCCTGGGTCAGTCCTCCAGCTGTCAGACTTCTCTTCTCCATGGATCCACCCTCTTGGGCCCATCCATAGATCACCCACTCTCTCTGGGCTTACATAGAGCCCTCCATAAGGGCTGTCTTCACTAACACTGCCCCTTTTTTCTCTAGGTTTATCTGGACCCCTCAATAGGCACCCACACTCTGCCCCACTCACTGGGTTCACCCAGACCCTTCAGTACATCTTCCAAACACTCATCTCTTCTCTCTGGCTATTTGGCCTCTTCTGAGGCCTCTATACACTCAGCCCCCCTCTCTCTGGCCTCATCCAACGCCTCTGGGTCTCCACGAACCCCCTCCATTTCCTTAGTTTCCACCCAAAACCTCCAGACTGCTTCAGATGTTATTCTCTTTGCTGGCAATCATGAGCTGCAGCCTTCCTGCTGAGCAATGTTCCTTCACCAGCTCACAAGATGTTACTGCCAGCCCTACTCTAAGGGTCTGGTCTTATAGCCTGTCTTGGCCCAATCCTCCTCCAATCAAATGACTCCCTTCATCAGGCCTAGCCTCACCTGCCAGCTCCCTAGGTCAGCTAACTCTGCAATTAGCATTAACCCCTACCTGCCAGGGGCTTCACAGGTGCCTAACCTCTTAAAGTGGCAGGCATCCCACGTGCCCTGCCACAAAAAAAATATCATCTCTACCAAGAGTTCTGATTCCTTTTGCCTGTAGACCAACATAGCTATAACCCGTATCCCTCTCAGAATCAGGAACAGTTAGCATGGATTCACCCAGGGCAAGTCATGTCTCACCATCCTGGCTGCCTTCTATGATGAGATGACTAGCTCTGTATATGTGGGAAGAGCTGTGGTCATGATATACTTTGACTTTAGCAAAGCTCTAGATATGATCTCCCTTAACATACTCACCAGCAAGCTAAGAAAGTACAGGTTAGATGAATGGACTATAAGGTCGATGAAAACTGCTTGGATCACTGGCCTTAAAGGGTAGTAATCAATGGCTCAATGCCTAGTTGGCAGCTGGTATCAAGTGGAGTGCCCTAGGGATTAGTCCTGGAGCCAGTTTTGTTCAATATCTTCATCAACAATCTGGAAGGTGGCATGGAGTGAACACTCAGGGAGTTTGCAGATGACACCAAGCTGGGCAGAAGAGTAGATATGCTGGAGGGTAGGGCTAGGATTCAGAGTGCCCTCAACAAATTGGAGGATTGGACCAGAAAAAAAATCTCCTTAAGTTCAATAAGGACAAATACAAAGTCCTGCACTTAGGATGGAACAATCCCACACACTGGTATAGGCTGAAGACTAAATGGCTAAGCAGCAGCTCTGCATAAAAGAACCCAGGGTTTACAGTGGAAAATAAGCTAAATATGAGGCAACACTACCCTTGTTGCAAAGAAGGCTAACAACATACTAAGCTGCATTAGCAGGAGCATTGCCAGCAGATAGAGGGAAGTGTTTCTTCCCCTCTATTTGGCATCTGGAGTACTACGTCCAGTTTTAGGCCTCCATTACGGAAAGGATGTAGGCAAATTGGAGAGAGTCCAATGGAGGGAAATAAAAATAGTTAGAGGGCTGAGGCACACGATTTATGAGGAGAGGCTGAGGGAACTGGGCTTATTCATTCTGGAGAACAGAAAACTGAGAGGGGATTTAATAGCAGCCTTCAACTACCTAAAGGGTTTTTACAAAGAGGATGGAGCTAGACCATTCTCAGTGGTGGTAGGTAACAGAACAAGGAGCAATGGTTTCAAGCTGCAGCAAGGAAAGTTTAGGTTAGATATCAGGAAAATCTCTCACTAGGAGGGTAGTAAAGCACTGGAACTGGTTACCCAAAGAGACTGTTGAATCTCTATCCTTGGAATGTTTTAAGATGTGGATAGACAACACCTTGGCTGGGACAAGGTAGTTGAGGATAGTCCTGCTTTAAGCAGAGAGTTAGACTAGATGACCTCTTGAAGTCCTTTCCAGCCCTAATTTTCTAAGATTCTATGACTGACTGAAGCCAGTTGGGCAGCAGTTAACTCTTTATATTGGGTAAATATAAAAATCAGTGGGCTTGTCCACACTGAGCACATCTACACATGCAATCAAGTTGCATGAATAAACACCAGAACTTACTGCTCTGGAGTTTATTGCTCCCAGGCACTCTATTTGAATGTGCACCCAGGTGCAATAAACTCTGGAGCAATAAGCTGGGACAGAGCAGCCCTGGCTGGCAGGGGATCCCACGGGTCAGCCTGCCAACCTGGGGCTGCTCCCCTCCCAGCTCAACATGCTGAGGAGGGGCTGGCTGGCACATGAGGTAGCTTCAGTGCAGGGTTAGCCAGCAGGGAGGCCCCACATTGAAGCACCCTCGTGCCCCAGCCAGCTGGGGCAGCATTTATGAGTGCTGCTGTCAAGTTTTTGTCTGCAGCAGGATAGTACTTATTATCCTATCCTGCAGCAGGATAGGATACATATTAATTTACTCTGCTGCGAAGTAAATTAGTTTACTTCAGCCTAATAGGGCCGCACGTGTAGATGAATGATGTTTACTGCACAGCTAATTAGTCAACTGAACAGTAAATGTCTCACGTAGATGTGTCCACTTGGGCAGAAGCAGATCCCAGTACTCAGGGATTTGAGATCAGCCTTCAGCAGTGGCTTCATTGATGTAATTCCAGGTTTTGAGCAGACCAGCAGACATAGGTGGTGCTTCAGGTATAGGAGGGGAGGGTATGGGCAGAGTATGATTGAGCCTGTAAGTGCAAGGACTTCCTGCTGCCACAGTATATAAAAGCCATTTATGAAACCAGATAGTTGAAACACTAGCTTCACCCTAAACAAGGGCTCATATCACTATCCAAAACAAAGGCACAGGAGAATTTGGGTGGATATTGTCAATCTCTGTAAATTTATATGTCTATAAAAACATGCAAAAAGACAACAGAAGAATATATAATATGTAATAAGGACTTACCAGCCAGAGCCACAGAAGCACTTAGCTTCTGGATAATTTGGATATTTTGGTGTAAAAACTAAGAGAAAGCTCTGTGGGACTAAATACTATCTGCAAAAAGTTTGGAATGTGGACAAAAAAAACTGCTCCCAGTTGCCTAAGTCCTGTGTTCACAGAAATAAGTACATTGTTTGTAAATAAACAGATCTGTCTCAAGAAAATACCCTACCTATCATCATTTTCTCCTCTTGGAGATCCCGCAGGACTTCAGATTTTTGGTAGCTGCTCTGGTCAAAGAGAGGTAACACAACTGTATTTTATAAATGCAGTTCACAGAAGGCAAGCTAGAAAGGGGTGCATTTTATAGAATGCTGGGTTCAGTTTTATATTTGCTTAGCTGTATTTAAGACAAAAGTTTTTAATGTGAGCTTATTTAGAAGACAAGGTTCTCTTCTGCTTTTTTAAGCTGGGTGGTTAATTTAGAGACGTGATTTCAAAACTTTTAGGGAACTGATAGTTGAAAGCTTTGCACATTTCCTAACGATCTTGCACAAAGTGTGGAGTCTGCATGACTACAACTCCAATCAGTCTGGGTAACTTAATAATTAGTTTACCCGTAAACTACAGCATCACAATGCAAGATCATATTCAATCAGTTATGTACCAAGATGCCTATTTCCTTTTCTCTATTGCTCCATGCCTACAAACTGTCACCCTCTTGTAAATTTAATCTATTTTCTTTGTTCCTAGATGCAGCTTTATATTTGTTTGCATTAAGACCCAGACCAGTTTGCACAGGAAAGGGAGGCCCAAGGCAGCTAAACTAGACAAACCGAAGCTGAAAAACACAAAATTAGTGAATACTTTGAAAATATGAGTATATTCATACAGGGATGTAACAACTCTAGGATTCTGTGTTTACTGAATATAAATGCCCCTACAAGACTGAAGCAAACTGAAGACCTATTCAGAGGACACTAAAGGACATAACAACAAGCTGAACAAAGGACAACAAGTATATGAACCTCTGCTGCTCTGGCCAGATCTTGGCTGCTGCTGATATAATTAATAGCAACTCCTCACTTGGTATTGATCATCTATATATATATACAGATAGATAGATAGATAGATATAGATATAACTCCACAGAAGGGTTTCTAATGCACTTGTGCTCCATGTTGGATTACTGACATACACCCTGTGCAAGTGTAATAACCATGTACTCCAGTACTCCCTTGTCTCTTCTTACCTTAGAAACTATTTAAAGCAGACAGGCAGCCTAATGATATGCCCACCAGGCTGCACTGTCATAACTACACTATTTCCAGCCCAGGAAATAGCATGTGAGGAAAAAGAGTAATGTGCATCTCACTAGAGCACTTCCTCATTGAGCAATGTACTTAGAAGCTTTTACAGTAGGTCTGGCTTTTCTTAAGGTCTTACACATTCCTCTTTTTCCACAGAGAACAAGGTACAACTCAGAACTGAACTGACTGACAGTCCTGGATATGCAGCAAAACAAACAATGCCTGATGTTGTTGCTTGAAATAATACATTGCATGCCTTCCTTGCAAATATGCCGTCCTTTGAACTTACAGTTGTAGAAAAGTAATGTTATGTTTACATGCTTACTGTTCTTGATGTTTGTTTCTCCTTTAAAACTATTCTAAATGAAGATATCTGAGTATTATTGTTTTGGAAGTATTACAAATGCGTAGATGATATCCATAATCGTCTTTATTATCATCATCATGGCAGGTGCCTTCAGTAGACAGGACCAATTGTAGGCATTTCAGGTTTCCCAAACTGCAGCTAAATGAAGGCCTCATGAGTTCCTGAACAAGTTTCATTTTGACTTTGGCTATGATATTTATACAGTAACTAAATTTAAATGGAAACTGGCAAGACTGGAAGTCAAACCTGCAAGCTTGTTGTTAATATAATAGTACTAATTTGTGGATCAGAAGAACAATCATTTTTTCCTGCTCTGTGCATATCAGAGCAGGAAAAAACAACCCAGCACTCCATCCATACTTTTTTCGGTGGCTGTATTTCTCTATAGAACTGGTACCAATGTCAGTGGATTTTTTTAACTTAAATATGCCATTAGTGTTGTAATGTTAAACACCCTTAAAAAACCTTTCACCATGGAAACAAGGTGTATATACTGTCACTTCTGATACATCGTATCTTATAAAAATAGCTTACCAATATTATTTAACAGATGCTTAGGGTGTACAGAATGATAATGTACAGAAACTATATAATGATGCATGGATTGCATTAGTGCTCTCATTAGCACTGTCAGATTTCACAGCAGTACTTAAGACTGAGGAGAAAGGCAATTGTAATACATCAAAATCTTTAATTATAATGCAGTAGGATCTGGGACTCATTTGTACAGGTCTGAGTGCTGATAAGGGAAAAAGAGTTTAAACACCACAGTACTTTTCTGTCTAGCTCCCCTTACCATACATAGCCAATTAACAAGGTGTTAGACCTTGAACATAAAATCAGGTCTCACGTAAGAATAGATCCAATCTAAAACCAATTGGGGGAAAAAGGATACTTCACTCTATATCAAATACCTGTAGCTACAATATCTCCCTAAAAGTACAATGTTTCTTTATCAAACATTTGTCTTAATTATTGTAAAAAGAGAAAAGGGATCTCCTTGTCACTTAGGTTTGCAGCCTTGCAGTGGTGCTGGATCCTCTGCACTTTGATCTTCAGGTGGCAGTTGTGGCTAGGAGTGCACTGCACAAACTCTGTCTGATGAAAAGGCTGCAACCCTTTCTATCCGATTCAGGTCTGGCAATTATCATCTATGCTTGCATAACTGTTACAGTTAAAAGTGGGTTCTTAAACATAGTGTAGTTAAGGACTGGCATGACACCTTGTTTGATTAATAGCAGAAAATCTTTAATAACAATACCACAAACAAGCCATAAAACTAAATAACAGAAAAAGAGACTCTTATTCAATAAATGAGCTAATCACCAAAGTCCTAGTACATATTTAGCTGCAAAAGTGTTTTCTCACCAATGCAAGCCAGGAAGCAGTTTCTTTATAGCTTTCACTGAACAGGAGCCTTTCTCTTGAACAGCTGGGTGCAATGTTGTAGTGACACCTCTTTGTTTCTCCTGCAGTGCACACCTTGCTGACAAATCTGTTCTGCTCTTATACTGTTTAATTGTACAGCTTCAAAGCGTTTTTCCTTGATGTTTTGTCCATTAAAGTTCGAACAAAACAGGGAGGAAGGGGAAACCATCACACTACAATTGTTAAATTGCTTGGATTCTTTTTATAATTTGTCCAAGTCTGAAACCTGGGGGTGGGTTGGGGGGGGTTGAAGTTTTCTGACCAGTCCAGAGGTTGTAAGTCAATCAAATGTGATGAGTCTTGATTGGCTAAACAGGATACCTACTGGTGTTGGTTACCGAACCTGTCTTTGGGTATTTGTTTAAGAATGGGGCAAATCTGCCAAAGCCTGTACCAGTGATGATCCATTTACAACCCCCTGCCAGACACTGAATGATTGAGACATTTGTAACACCTCAGACAGACGTTGAATGCGTTCTGGGAAACATGAGGATGTGGTGGCAAGACACATATGGCTTGCATGCTCATGCATTTGTCACGTACAAGACATCTTTCCTGTATTCAGTGTACCTTTTACATTTCTGCTTGAAATGTATACTTATTTTTTTGTTTTCTTTAGTTACTAGTTCAGTTGCAATGTATATGTAGTTTCCCACTAACTCAGACAGTCTGTGCCCTTCTCTGTTTCTCTTAGCTTCGTTACATAAGTGATGAGTGTGTCAGGTCTCTGCCAACAATTTTCCTTTTAAAGGAACCACCACTTTTATTTTTAGGCTCAGGTGTGGTAGAGGGTTGAGGCCTATCTAACTCAGTGCCTAGCGGATAGCAACCACCAGCGAAGCAACTGTTTGTTCTTCTTGATAGTGCTTTCACTATCCTCATCCACTCTTGCTCTGGCCTACATTATGACTGTTATCATCTTATGGCATGGATGTGGTATTGGGTGCTGCAAGCTCCACTTTCTCTATGCTTAATGGATTGCAACCATTAGCAGAGATTGATCTTTTTTGTGTGCTAGTCTTGTCACCACAATCCAGTTTTGCCCCCACCACTGGTTTGTTTGTTTGTTGTGTGAAGGAGGGTTTCTTTCCTAGTTAGTAAAATGTTTAGGGGATTACAAACACTATGATGATTTGGCATAATCTAGCACAGAAAATGAAAGCAATTGGGATTGCTTTATTTTGCATGGTCCCAGCCACCATCTTGCATTCTTGTGCAAGATGCACTGTTATTTCAATTTGGTCATTTACATTTTATGTGTAGGTCTGGTTGAGCGTTACAGCTTTCACAGTCATCAATAACTCTGAGGCTAGATTACTACAATTTGCTCTATGTAGCGCTGGCCTTGATGACCATCCAGAAGCTGCAGGTGGTTCCACCCTTCTAATGTAGGAGGAATACCAGGGGCATATAACTGTGTTGTTCTCAAAATACCGAAGAGTTAAGCTTATAGAATGATAAAGCTTGTTTATTCACAGAGCTGTACCCTGCCTACAGTTCTCCGGTTCCATCCTGCAATCGCTGGGCAAATGTGACAACTTATACATGGGGTGTAGGCTGTAGCCGTGTTGGTCTAAGGAAATAGGTAGACAAGGTTCTTTGGGTAAATCTGATATCTTTTGTTAAACCAACTCAATAAAAAATATCAGATTTACCCAAAGAACCTTGACAATTTATACATAACACTCTTAAAGGTATCCACTAGGGATGTGCAAAACAGCACCGTTTCATTTCAACATCTGTTTTGCCATTTCAACGAGACAGTGTTTCATTTCAAGTTTCATTTAGTTTTGAAGCTCTGTTCTGTTTCATCAAAACTGTTTCGCTGTTTCAACGCTGTTTTGACATCTCGCCCAGAATCTATAATGGGGAAGTACAAAACTGTGTATACCTTTGTAATTTTTTGGCAGATTTGAATGAAAATACCAGAAATGGTATCCCCTTTTTAGGGTATGAAGCCTGCTAAATTTCAAGTAGCTAGGTGCAGGGGTTTCTGGGAAACTGCAGCTCAAGCTGATGACAAGCAAAACTCATGTCACATCTGTGTGTTACGGTGCAATGGGGTGAAAACTGCAGGCATGGTAGCCCTTGATGAGGCCACAAAGCCTGCCAGGTTTCAAGGAGATAGGTGCAGGGGTTTCTGGGAAATTACACATCAAGATGCTCACAAGCAAAACCAGTGACATATGTGACTCTGTGTGTGTGTGTGTGTGTGTGTGTGTGTGTGCGCGCGCGTGCGTGCATGTGTGCGTGCGTGTGTGTGTGAAGAAGCACCCTCACTGGTGCTGGGGCCTCTATATGACATGGTAGTGTGCCTCAATTAGGTCTCCTCCTCCCCTACAGCCTCATCTCAGTCCACCACTTTAAATGACAACAGGTAATAACTTAGTAAGCAGCACAGTAGCATCAGCAGCATTTCAGGCAGCTGAACAGTCACAGAGCCTTTCTTTCCGTTCCTGCAGGAGCTTCTTCTCCAGCAGCTGCTAGAGACCTCTCCCTGCCAACCCCAGCCCTGGGGCTTAGATGTGCCTAGGGCCCTGCATCCTTCCGGTCAGCTAAGCGGGGACAGGTGCTAGGGGTGTTGATCTAAGACATGGCACTGGCAGACAAAGTTCTTTGGGTCAATCTAATCTGGTATCTTTTAGTAGACCAACTGAATAGTTAAAGAAATACATCTTAGCAAGGTTTTGGGTTGAAAAAGCCTTTGTCAGGCTGAGGAAGCACCTGCAGTTGGTGTGTGTGTGTGTTCTGTTCCTGGACTGAAGGAATAGTAAAGAAGCCAGAGGCTGGCATGCAATGCAGGCAAGAAAGCCAATCAGTGAAAATGGAAATGGAGGTGTCAGGGGGTGAGGGACAGTCTGGGGTGGAGAGGGCGGGGAACAAAGGGGGATGTAGCAGCACAGGTAAAAGTGGAGAGGTATCTGGGGAGTCAGATGTCTGGCAGGTTGTAGTGTGTCATAAATCCAATGTCTATATTGAGTCCATGAGTTTCTGTACCTACTATCTAGGAGGTTGGTGAAGTGTAATTAATAGGCTCATCTGTGAAAAGTGGTTTGTAAACTCAAACAAGCACTGAACCTCACTAACTTCATCACTAGAAGCCAACTTCCTACAGCCCAAAACGCACGGAATGGATCCAGCCCATGTCATGACAAGACATGCAAAACCTGCCAATGATATCTCCAGTATGGAGATATCTTCACAGTACAATACATATCTCCATCAGGGCACTTGGTGCCCTGATGGAAAATACGTGGAGACACCAAGCAACAACTGCACACCAGAATAAGCGCACACCAAAAATCTATCAAAGACAACAGAGCGCTACTTGTCTCCAATCTCTCAGGCCTGATTCTCAAAGGGAATTTACAAACCATTTTTCACAAATGAGCCTATGAACTGCAATTCCTCAACCTCCTAGGTACAGAAACTCATGGACTCAATATAGACATTGGAATTCTGACACTATAACCTGCCAACCTGCTGGACATCCAACTCCCCAATTACCTCTCCACTTTTACCTGTGCCGCTACATCCCTCTTCCTCCCCCCACCCCCCAGCCTGTCCCTCAGCCCTTGATGCTTCTATTTCCATTTTCACCTACTGGCTTTCTTGCCTGCATTGCATGCCAGCCTCTGGCTTCTTTACTATTTCTTTCATCCAGGAACAGCACACACACCAACTGCAGGTGCTTCCTTAGCCTGACAAGGGGGTTTTCAACCCAAAAGCTGGCATCCCAGGCAGCGAAGCTATTCTCATCTGAAGCCTCACAACTCCACTGCAACCAGCAAGCCTCAAGCCTGTCAAAGACATGATGGGTCTGGGATATCCCCAGCCAGGACTGTGTGCATGCATGTGGTGGCTGGAGGTTATGGCACCTCCTACCTGCCTTTCACCAGAGAGATGCTCAGTCCTGGCATTTCCTGGGGATGCCATGCCACCAGCAGTCTCACCAGGCCTCCCAACCCTGGCAGAGTGCAGTTTCAATGGTCATGCCCAGGACCTGAGGTCTCCTTCTTCCCCATATTCCCAGCCAATACCTGCAAGTTTGGCCTGGCACGGGAGCTCAGCAGGGACATGTTCTCCCCCTGCTAGCTGGTGATGCAGTGGTTTCATAGATTTTATAGATTTCTACGGTCGGAAGAGACCTAGCTCTACAGGAGACTTGAGAGGTGTGGAGCACAAACTCAGATGATTCCCCATCCTTCCCCAGAATGTCCCTTGCTAGGGCACTGAGATCCAGCTCCAGCTCTTCTTGGGGGGGGGGGGGAATGGGACTTACAGCTCTCTCTCTACCCCCTCTTCCGCCCCTCCCTGAAGGCTTGCCAGCTGCCTTTCCAGCACACTTCATAGTGTGTTTCATAGTGTTTTGTCTTTGCCCTGGTGTGCTGAAAAATCTCTCTCTTCTTCTGTAATGTTCTCCATCTGATTTATGTAATATATGTTGATAAGATAATTGTATGTATGTGTATTTATGTATTGTATGTATATTTGTATGTATGTATTTATGTAATAAAAATATAGAAATGTATGTATGTGATTTCCTATATAAATTCTATATTATAATATGCAATAGAATTATGCTGTGCTTCCCTGCACAGTGAATGGAATGCACAGCTTTGAAAAGAACCACAATGGAGTAACAAAAACAAAAAGAGGATTTGGGGAAGGAATAAATTGAAAGGACTCAATCAATGAATATAATAATAACATAATAAAAGGGTACAGAAACTAGAGCAAAAGCTAAAGCTGAATTCCACTTGCTAAGCTAGCAAATAGGAAATGAATGGTAGCCTTTGTTGTCTAACACTGCTGAGCTTCTGGAAGACAGCTCAGTAACTGACCCCAAGGCAGAAAGCAGTTCAGTTCAAACAATACTGCTATTTAAGCTGTTTTTCCATCCCTCCCCTGGGACTGGAAGCAACCTCAGGGAAGGATCACAGTCACTGGTCAGCTACACTGACACTGCTCAGTCAATATCAGAGCACTCCTTCCCCACTCTTCCCCCTTCCTCTCCTTACTTTCTGCTTCCCCACAGGCAAACCCAGCTTCAGCTTCACAACTCAAAACATTTCAGAACTTTCAAAACATTTCAAGTGCCCTCATTTTGTTTCGAGGCTGTTTCGAATCTCTTTGTTTGCTACAATTTTGCTGTTTCAAGCTCGAGATGTGTCAAAACAGCATCGGAACAAAACATCTGGCAAAATTTCGCACATCCCTAGTATCCACACATCTTCCCCCTTTACATGTAATATAATACTATCTGTAACAGGGGCTCAGGCGGGAGCCCTGTTACTGAGATAGTTTCAGATATGGATGACCTGAGAATGCACCCCACCAGGTGAAGGGAGTTGCACACCAGGAGAAGGGCAGGATGATTAGCCCACCACAGCCGGTATAAAACCGGTGGAAGGGCAAACACATTTTGCCTTCAGGCACTGGAGAAAGTATGAGGGACTGCTGGGACCTCAGAACAAGAAAGATGAGCAGCCTGAGATCCAGAAGCGTGCCAGGACCACAGGACTCCGGACAACGCTGCAGGTCAGTAACAAAGCTAACTACTGCCCTGGAAATTGCAGCGAATTCAGTGAGTGCAGGGAAGGACTGCAGGGCTCCAGGAAGCAGCTGCAGCGAACCCTAGAAGAGGAAAAATGTCCCTGGGACAGGGCATGGGGTGGCAGAAACTAGACTAAGCCCTGGCCCCACTGAGACCGCCACAATGCCGAAGCGGTGATCCAGACAGCGAGAGAGCAGTCGGGCAGCTCCTGGCACAAGGCTTGAGAGACACAATTAACGGCCCAGAACACGTTGATTATTAAGTATCTATCAGGCATCTGGCACCAAGTCCTCTTGTCGGCTGTCCGGACTTCCCTTGCTAATGAAGTAATTAGCGAGGCTATTGTTGCACTGCAGCCTCCTGCTGCTCCAATAAAGGCTACATTGTGAGAACTGACTACCTGGGTCGCATTCGTGATTCCTGGCTTTGATATTACCCACTGAACCCCTTGCCTTTTTTCTTTCCATCCAACTCATGGCAGATCAGTCTAGAGGGAGACAGAACTAGGATTGACCCACCCTCTCACAAAAAATTGATGCATTCATAGTTTCATAGTTTCTAGGGTCGGAAGGGACCTGAGCAGATCATCTAGTCCGACCCCCTGCCATGGCGGGAAAGAA
>NW_017728943.1:129938093-129961680 GCF_001723895.1 Crocodylus porosus
CCTAAACCTACCCTCTGCTAGCTTGTGACCGTTATTCCTGGTCACAAGCTGTCGGCAGTTCCCGGCATTGGCCAGGAACTGCCGACAGCAATCCAAGGCGCCATGGAGTCTATGGACACCTAAGTCCCAAATGACTGACAGCAGGCACACAGTATTACCTTGCATCTCCTGCACGGACAACAAGCCCAGCTGGAGGAGATCATCAGGGTATGCACCCAGGAAACTGAGGCACAAATTCAACTCTTTTCCTGCCAGCAGGATTTGTGTGAAAAAAACTGAAGCCCAACAGATGTCATTGGGGAGAGAAGGAGAAGGGGACAGGCTTCCCTGGATGTCCCCAGAAGACGACATGGAAACCTACTTAGAAGCCACTAAAAGTTCCAGGCTCAGAAGGGGGACCGTCCCCACCTGCTGGCTCAGATCCTTAGGGGTTTGGCAGAGCAGTGGCTATGACTAGAGACCCAAACACTCCAGGAAGTTTCATAGTAGTTTGGGGTCAGAAGGGACCTGAAAAGATCATCTAGTCTGACCCCCCACCACTGGCAGGAGCACACACTGGGATCACAAATCTAATTGCAGCCTTCGAGCGTGCCTACCTCTCCCCACATCTTGGTGTCATTGGCAAACTTGGACAACGTGTTTTCCACCCATTCCTCCAAGTTGCTGATGAAGATGTTGAACAGTGTAGGCCCCAGGACCGAGCCCTAGGGGACCCCACTATTCACATCCTGCCAGGTCAAGTATGACCCATCCACCACCACTCTCTGGGTGCACCCCATCAGCCAATTTTTGACCCATCCAACTGTGTAGGCATCAATGCCACAGTCACTCAATTTATTAATGAGAATGACAGTGTCAAAGGCCTTCTTAAAGTCCAGAAAGACTACGTCCACAGTGACACCATCATCCAGGGATTTAGTTACCTGGTCATAGAAGGCCATCAAGTTGGTCTGGCAGAACCTGCCTTTGATGAACCCATGTTGATTTCCCCTGGACATGATCTCCCCTGCTGGCCCCTCACAGATGTGATCCTTGATAATTTTTTCAAGGATTTTCCCCAAGACTGATGTGAGGCTTATGGGCCTATAGTTTCCTGGGTGTCCTCCTTTCTCCCTTTCTTATAAATGGGGACCACATTAGCTAGTTTCCAATCTCTGGGCACCTGGCCCCTGCACCACAATCGCTCGTATAGCCAGGCCAAGGGCACAGCAATGACCCCTGCCAGCTCCCTCAACAACCGTGGGTGGAGGGCTCGCAGATTTAAAAACATCCAGTCCTTCCAGAAGATCCCTAACTACATCTGCACAGATCTGAGGCCTGACAGCGCTACCCCCAAGATTGCCCCTACCTGTGGTGGGAGAGCTGTCCTGGTCCCTGTCCAAGAAAACAAAGGCAAAGAACTTGTTAAATTTTCAGCTTTCTCGTCTGGCATAGCCACAAGATTACCATTTGAGTCTAGCAGGGGTCCTACATTACCTGGTGCCCTCTTCTTATTCCCAATGTATTTGAAGAAGGACTTTTTGTTGTCCTTAATCCTGGTCGCTAGCCTGAGCTCCACCCCTGCCTTGGCCTTCCTAATAGCCCTC
This sequence comes from Crocodylus porosus, assembly GCF_001723895.1. Lineage (NCBI taxonomy): Eukaryota > Metazoa > Chordata > Crocodylia > Crocodylidae > Crocodylus > Crocodylus porosus. Next base: position 129,939,680 of record NW_017728943.1, read on the forward strand.
CTACACTCAGAGGCCAAGGAGGAGTATTTCTCCTTGGTGACAGCCCCTCCCTTCCACCAGGTGCACACCTCCCTTTTGGCCCTCAGGCATTCTTGAATGCCTTTGCTGAGCCATGGGGGTTTCAGAGCACTCTTACCCCGCTTCTTTCTCTTGGGGACTGTCACACTCTGAGCCTGGAGGATCATCCCCTTAAGGTATGACATGTCTCATGGACTCCCATATTCTCTACCTTTTGGGCCCTCAGTGTCTCCCCCACTAATCTCCTAAGTTCACTGAAGTTGACCCTTCTGAAGTCAGGGGCTTTAGTCTTGGTATAAGCCCTCAACACCCTGTGCTGGATGGTGAATTCCAGCAGGCGATGATCACTGTAACCCAGGTAGTTAAGGACCTGCATTCCCCTCACCAGGTCATCCCCAGTGGCCAAGACCAGGTCCAGCAAGGCATCTCCCCTAGTGGGGCTGTGCACCTCCTGGATAAAGTGGAGGTCCTGTATTTCAGCTAGGAACCTATGCGAATGGTAAGACCTGGCTGACTGGTCCTCCCAGCAGATGTCTGGGTAGTTTAGGTCCCCCATGACAATGGCATCCCTAGACCTAACTGCCTCCAAGTACTGGATCTTATAATAGCAATTTCTGACAGACCGTAGCAGTAGCTCACAGCATTGGTTTCACATCATCAACCCAAGACAGTGGAAGAAGCTCTGCAGTTAGCCAGAAGGGCTAACCTTCTGGGGGGACCCAGTGACAGGACCCCAACAGATGGGATCCAACCAGGGCCAATGGGGTGAGAGCGTATGGAGCCTCTCCCTGGACTTGAGATTCCAAGGAGATAGTGTGCTTCAGATGTGGGGAGAAATGGCACGTATCCTGATTCTGCTCACGGAGGTCCCAAGTCGAGATGCCTATAGATAATTACCACGACAAGAAGACAGATTGCAGCTTTGGTCGACATAAGGAGTGTGGATGCCAAGACAAGCCTGTGGTTGAGGTTAGGGTGTGGGACACCACTATCCCCACCATTGTTGACAACAGCTGCTTGCAATCAATGATCTGTGCATGTGGTTGGAACTTTAAATAATTAAGTTGAATTTAGTTTAGAATATTTCAATATGAATTTAATGATTTGATCTCTGTCTTCTAGAAAATAGCTGCTTGACCCCATTTTGTAGTGCTCCTGGCTTGACACAAGTGAATGAACTTTGTATGCCCTGGGCATGAGAGAGGTTTGGGTGAAGGGATGAGTGAAAAGTGAATGGGAGTTTTTGCATGAGAACAAGGAGGAAGGATGTAACTGTTTTTGTAAGCAACGAGGCGCCAGATGTGTAAATTACCAGCCAGTAACTAACAAACAGCTGAAGAATCCTTCTGAAGCCCAGGGGCACACAGAAGATAACAGAGGAAGGAATGCTGCCATGTGGGCAACAAGAACACTTCAAGGCTGAGACCCATTTTTATGACCAGTATGACCTCGAATTGAGATAAGAAGCAGATGGATGCAAAACAACTGTTAAAACACAGACTATGAATGGAAAAACTCCAAAATGCTGAACAAAGACTGGCAAACCCTCTAAAAGGGAAACCCAAATGATGCCAAGCAGGGGAACTTTCTGTCTTCCTTTCCGGAGCACAGACATGTCTGTTTTTCATCCCATTCCAACTGCTGTCTTCCACCACCATCATCATCATCATCTCAGCTACTCAATGAGCATGGTGTTGGCCACCCTGTGCTAACATTGAGCAACTCTTACTGGTAACCATATCTGTTGTCTGTTTGTATATAAGGAATGGTTGTTTTGTGTGTGTGTGTGTGTGTATGTTTGTGCATGATGATGTGCATGGTAATCACTGTGTTTGTATGAATGGTGTGCCAGGACCTCTATGTCTAATCCATGTAATCAAAAAACACAGCATTTTGCTTTATCCCCCTTTATAAAGTCTCGCTTGTGATTTAAGCAACTGATGATTTGTGTAACATGCAGACCTCTTCCCGTCCCATCTGGGGAGCCCCAAGAGCCCGGTGAGCATGGTCTGCACCCACGGGGCCTCATACACTTATGAGCATTGGTGCATCCAGGTCACAGTGCTGGGACGTACAAAAGATATTGCCGTGGGCCTAATAGAGACCCTCCCCTGCCACATACTCTCAGGAGTGGATTGGCCTCACCTGGAGGAGGTGGTCACCTGGGTCTTAACCAAGAGACATGGTGGCTGGAGGAAGGACCCAGGGGCAGCTTGCTTCAGGACTCTGGAGGAGGAAAAGGAAGAAAGCCTAAATATTAAACAAATCAGTGGAGACAGATACTTCTGGGATGAGCAAAGACAAGAGCCCCTGTTCCAGAACATCTGGTGGTCCCAACTGGCCAAGAATGAAGAGGGAGTGGTGGACCCCTGGAAGGCAAGACAGAGTCCTCAGTCTGAGGTAAGAGGGGGCATCCTCTATTGGGTGGAGGAGCAAGAAGATGGGGAGAAGAGGCACCAGATCCTGATTCTCTGGAGGTACTGGGAGGCCCTGTTGTGGGTAGTGCACGTGCTCCCCATGGGGAGACATCTGGGCTGGGACAAAACCTAAGCACACATGAAGTGGTGAGTCTTCTGGCCTGGCCTCAATAAGATGGTGGAGAAATTTGGCATAGAGTGCCCCGACTGCCAGAGGACAGGAAACCTGCTACTTGATGACTGAACGGGAATGCTTAGCCATCTGATGGGGGAGTAGAACTCTTTCATTATTACGTTATAGGGCGAGAATTTGTACTGATCACAGATCATGCCCCTGTGCGCTGGCTGTGAACAGTTAAGCTGGATAATGCCTGGTGATGAGGTGGTCCCTGGCCTTACAACCCTTTTATTTTACAGTAACATACTGAGCAGGAAGGAAGAACAGGAATGTCAATTTCCTCTCTCGCACAGAAGAAAGATGAGATAACACCACGGAGCACCAGGCTGATGCCAAACGAAGATGCCAGCTTCAGAGGAGCCTTTTTTCCTCTCCTTTTCTTTTATTATAATTGTTTGGGGGTGTTCTTTCTTTTTTCTCCCCCGAGACAGTGCTGAACTGAGGGGGGAAGTGTGTAACAGAGGCTCAAGCAGGAACCCTCTTACTGAGATAGTTTCAGGTATGGATGACCCAAGAATGCAGCCTGCCAGGTGAAGGGAGTTACACACCAGGGGAAAGCAGGGTGATTAGCTAGCCATGGCTAGTATAAAACCAGTGGCAGGGCAAACACATTTGGCCTTTGGACATTGGAGGAAGTATGAGGACCGCCGGGACCTCAGAAGAAGGAAGATGAGCAGCCTGACCTGAGATCCAGAAGGGTGTCAGGACAGCGGGACTCCGGACGACACTCCAGGTCAGCTCCAAAGCAAACTACTGCCCCAGGAACTGCAGTAGCTCTGGTCAGTGCAGGGAAGGACCGCGGGGCTCTAGGAAGTGGCTGCAGGGAACCCCGGGAGAGGAAGAAAGTCCCCGGGATGGGACACAGGGTGGCAGGAGCTAAACTAAGCCCTGGCCCCACTGAGACCCCATGATGTCAAAGCAGCAATCCAGATGGTGACAGAGCAGCCGGGGCAGCTCCTGGCATGAAGCTTGAGAGATGCAGAGAACACGCTCCACAAGCGAGGCAATAATGGCCAAAAACACGTTGATTATTAAATACCTATGGGGCATCCAGCGCCAAGTTCTCTTATTGGCTGCTCAGGCTTCCCTCGCTAATGAGGTAATTAGAGAGGCTATTGTTGCAGTGCAGCCTCCTGCTGTTTCAATAAAGGCTACATTGTGAGAACTGACTACCTGGGTCGCACTGGTGATTCCTGGCTTTGATATTACCACTGAACCCTTCTCCTTTTTTCTTTCCATCCAAGTCGTGGCAGGAAAGTCTAGAGGGAAGCGGAGCTAGGATTGACCCATCCGCTCTTAATATCATTGGCAGTTAGTTCAACCCATTGATAAAGCACATTTTAACAGGTCTCTATTAGTCTTTGTGTTGACTTTTTAGTTCTAAGTGATCTTTTCAGTTTCTTTGCATTCTCAATCCTTATTAGTTTAGTTCTTGTTTGGTTTCCTTGTTGAGATGTATCTATTTCTGTGTCATTTTCAATCTCCTCTGTCATTTCTTGTTGTTTTGATGTTATCTGTGTTCCTTTGGTGAAACTTCTGATGCTGCTTCTTTTCTCCCCTTTACAAGCTGTAAGTGTTGTCTGTTCCTCCTTAACACCTGTCCTTCCAGTGTGATTACTGTATAGGATCTGGGAGCTACTTGATGGGAAAGCAGAGCTTTTTGTTTCCACATTTGTCCATCTGAAATAAGCACCATATCTTTGTTGCACTGTTGTGGTAATTCCCTGGAACCCCTGCCATAGTACCATTTTTGTTGGAGTTTGTTGACTTTTTTAATGCTTTCATGTTTTGCTTTTCATTCCGATAAGCATCATCTACAAGATCTGGCAGCCTTATTTTGAGTTTCCTTTTAAACAGCATTTCTCCTATGGACAATCCATGTTTCATGAATGTTGTCCTGTAATTTAAAAGTGACAGGTAAACATCAGTGTGTGAATCCGTAGCTTTTTAAACAATTTCTTCACTATTTGTACTCCATTTTCCACCAGACTATTGGATTGTGGGTATTTAAGACTTGAAGTATTATGATGGAATCCATATTTGTTTGCAAACTCTTTAAACTCAAGACAGTTGAACTGAAGTCCGTTGTCTGTTCTCACAATTTGTAAAATCGTATGTCTAGCAAAAATCAATTTGATGTGAGTTATGACATGGTTTGCTGCTGTACTTTTGAGAAATGCAATTTCAGGACAGTGAGAATAATAATCCAGCACCGATACTTATTTTTTCCCTGCAAGTCTGAATAAGTCAATGCCCACTTGATACCACAGAGCTACAGGCTCCTCTGTGACCTTCATGGGCTCTTTTCTTTGTGCTGCTCTGTACTTTACAGCATCTTCTATGTTATTATTTAGGGTGGGCCAATATAGCGCACCCCTTGCTCTCCTTTTGCATTTTTCAATGCCTAGATGCCCCTAGTTTATTGTTTAACATGCCCTTTTTAACACTGCTGGAACAACAAGTTATGGGCCTTTGAACAAAATGCCATGCAGTAGTGACCGCTCATCCTTGAATTGAGAATCGGAGCTAGGTATATGTTTTCCAGGCTAACTAGAACAAATAGCTGTTATCACTTTTTGCAATATGGCATCCTGAGCAATAGCTTCTGTAATTAGTACCCGCATTTTATCTGTGACAGGAATCACTCTTAATTAGATGAACATATACGATGTCTGAGTCTGGAATTCTGTCATTTTCCATTGTGTCATATGCTCTGGACAACACATCTGCAATAAGTAGATGTTTTCCTGGTGTGTGCTGTACATCTAGATCAGGGGTGGGCAACTATTTTGGGTGGAGGGCCACTTACAGAATTTTGGCAAACCATCAAGGGCTGTATGACAGGCAGCTGGGGCAGATATATTATAATTTTATATTAATTTTCTAAATTCTGTAGGGGCCTCACAGGCTGGATAGAATGGCCTGGTGGGCCGCATCCGGCCCACTGGCCACATTTTGCCCACCCCTGGTCTACATTGTACATTTGCAGTTGAAAAAAAAGTCCCTGGATGGATGTCATGTCTGATAACCCCTTCTTTGCCATAGTTACCAAAGGTTTATGATCAGTTTCAGCTATCACAGGCTTCCCATAGATGAATACATGAAATTTCTCACAGCCATATACGAGAGCTAAACTTTCCTTCTCAATTTGTGCATATGCCCCAGATGCATATGCCACTGGTCTCCAGCTATCCCCATGTTTTCTTAAGCAAGACTGCTCCAACGTCTTCTTTAGAAGCATCTGTTGACAATTTAATGGATCTTTTAGGGTCAGAGTATTTTAGTACTGGAGCTTTCATTCTTTTTTACCTCCCAAGTTTTTAAATTCATGTTCCCATATCCACTGAGCATTCTTTTGTAGGTCTCTTCCTCTGTTAAGTTAGGTAGATATTTCCCTAAAAAATGAACATTCCCAGTAATCTTTTCACTCCTTCCTTATCTGTAGGAGGTGGCACGTTTGTAATGGCTTTAACACTTGCAGAATTGACTTGCACCAATTTCTCAGAGAGTTTTTCTCCCAGATACATTATATCCTTGACCCTGAATTTGCATTCTTGTTTGTTCAGTTTCAAATCTGCTCTACAAGCTTTTTCTAGTGCCTTCCTTAGCCTTAGGTCATGTTCTTCCATAGTATTTTCCCAAACTAATACAACTTCAATATAACCATAGTTCCATCAAGACCTTCAAAAATTTATTGTACCTTTCTGTGAAATACTTCAGATGCGGAATACAGTCCAAAAGGAAGTCTATGAAAGCAATACCTTCTGAAGGGGGTACTGAAGGTACATAATCTAATGTTATTCTTTTCTAGGGGAACTTGCCAAAACCCAGAAGAGGCATCCAAAGTGGAGAAATATTTAGCTTCTGCCACATTGCCAAAAACATCGCCCCTGGTCAGAACGGGAAAATGCTCCCTTTTAATGTATCTGTTCATTTGCTTAGGATCCAAACACAATCTCAAGGATCCATTTTTTTCTATTACGAAAAGTGAAGAAACCCAAGCAGTTGGTTGCTCTACTTTTTCAATGATGTCCATGTTAACTAATCTAACTTCTTTTTCAGTTTCTTTCTTAGTACAAGTGGAAGGGACCTTGGAAGATCATCAAATCTAGTCCCCTGCACCAACTGGGCATCAGGTGACCCCAGCAAGAAGACTGTCTAGTCTCCTCTTGAAGTTTTCCAGGGTAGGTGATTGCACCACTTCTGGAGGAAACTTATGCCACAGTCTGGACACCCTGACTGTGAAGAAGTTTTTCCTAATGTTGAGTCTGATTCGGTCTTCCAGGAGTTCATGGCCATTACTCCTAGTTTTCCCCTCATGTGCCCTGATGAACAATTGCTCACTGAACCCTTGATGTACTCCCTTAGTGTAGCGGTAAGCTGCTACCAGGTCCCCTCTCAGCTTTCTTTTCTTCCGGCTGAATAGTCCCAGATCCCTCAGCCTTTCCTCGTACAGCTTGCCATGTAAGACTCTGATCATACGGGTGGCTCACAGTACCCCAGATGTGGAGTACTCTGAAATAAGGCACCTCAAAGGTTAGACTGCTGTTGTATACAGATTGTTTTTGCCATCTCAGTTTTGAATTTGGTCACTGCACTCATTAATACTATAAAAAACAATATATGTCCTTTCACACCTTGTACCAGAGACATCAAACATATGACCCATAATGCCTGTCTGGCCCACCTGGCTCACAGCACAGCCAGAATTTGGGGGCAGAACAAGGAGGGGTGGGGGCCCACCACTGAAATCTCTAGTACAGAGCCCTATTAGGGACACATGACAGTAGCAAGGAACAACCTTCACTATCATGTCCATCCGTAGCTCACAAAGAGCCCCACAGTCTGGATCTGGCTTAAGATAACAGGTAACCTTCCTTTACCTTACATAAGTTCCTGATCCTGAAATTTTTTAGCTTAGAAAGCTATTTATTAGAGAGGTCACCATTATCCAGGAAAGCTTGAGGTGATTTACAATAAGAGACAAGGTAATTTAAAATAACTTATTAAAATATGTTAGCATAGCAAATCTGCACTCCTGACCCAGGAAAATATCCATCAGTTTTTATCAGGGGTTTTGCCAAAATATGAACTGCATAGCAAAGTATGTAGCAATTAAACTAATCCTTATACTGTTCCATTGATTATTTTTCCTACCTACTGCAATCATAAACAAAACCTACATTTATAGTAAAGGGGGGGGGAGGGAATTGAGACGCAAGTTACTTTTCCTCTGTGCGCTCAATAGTGCTTGGTGGATAAATCATTTTCAGTGTCTAGAACAGGAGCTGTCAGCCTGCCACAAGTGGCCTAGGCAACCTCTGTGCATGGCCTGTGACAGATGAGGGAGAGGACAAGCAGCACAGTGCCAGATAGGGCAGGAAACAAAGTAGAGCACCAAATGGAATAGGGAACATGGGGAAGGAAGCAAAACACAGAGCATAAGATTGAGAAGGGAATACAGACCAGGAAGCAGAAAGCAAAGCAGTAGCTTGGGCAAGGAAAGGGGATGGGGTGTAGGCACACTTGCCAAAAACGTTGGTCTAGAGCATGCCTTGAAACTCATCATGAAACACTTTTTCTATGTTCTTGCTTTCTAGTAACTCAGTGGCATCAATTCTCTTAATCAAACCTAGGGTTTCACATATTTACAACACAATAATTGGCACTACTTTTCCTGGGACTGTTACAAATTGAATTTTTACTATATTAACTTGTGTCTAACATGCAGTGCACAAACATCTTGATTGCAATTAAGTTCCCATTATATGTTCTAAGTCTCACTTTCGTATTCTCATAGTACACAGATTTAGTTTTCATTTTTTTGAATAATGCATTCTGGTATTACATTGACATGTAGCCCTGTATCTAATTTAAAAGTTACCATTAGTCCATTGGTATCCAGGAGGGTTGTCCAATCCTCAGAAGAATGAACTTCTTTTTGCATTGTGCCAATGAGGAATTCTTCATTTTCCTCATTGCACAAAGCATGCATCTGCTGTTTCTTGTGTGTTGCATCCTGCTTTTGGCAAACTCTTGCAAAGTGATTGAATTTTTTTCATTTGTTGCAGCACTTGTCAAATGCAGGGCAGTGCATGGGTTTGTAGTAACTCCCACAGCATATACAGCTGACCATTATTTCTTCAAGCAATTGTCTTTGGGCTCCACTTACCTGCTTCATAGTGATATCCTCCTTTCTGTACTGTTTGTGTTGCCTTAGATTTTTGCAGTCTTATAATCCTGTCTAGTTCAGCTTTTATTTGCTATCTCAGCTGCTTGGCAAATTCTAACTACCTTTTCCAAATTAAGCTCAGGATCCTCTAGCAGTCTTTTCCTGAGGCTTATATCCTTTATCCCTAATACTATTTGGTCTCTGATCATGGACTCTTTTAGGTCTCCAAAGCTGCATGTCTGGCTCAGCAGTCTGAGGTCTTTGACAAACTCCTCTACTGTCTCACATTCTTTCTGCTATCTCATGTGGAAATTATACCATTCAAAGGTTTCATTTTGTTTGGGTACACAATATTCCTCAAACTTTTTTATTACTGTGCCATAGCTTTTCTGTTAAGCTTCTAACATTTGCACGCTATTATAAAGAGACAGAGCTTCTGGGCCTGCTATATTTTAAAAAGTAGCTACCTTGAGTGAATCTTCTTTCTCTGTAGCTCTACTGGCTGTCATATATATGGTGAAGCTCTGCTTAAATTTCTTCCAGTTTTCTGCTGTATTGCTAGACAGCTTTAACTCTTCTGGCATTCTGAGATGTTCAATTTTTTTGTCTTTGTTCACACCCCAGTCCTGGTATCATGTGTTGTCCTCAAAAGACCAAGGAGTTAACCTTATAGAATGATAACGCTTTTTTATTTAGAGAGAAGTGCCTTGTCTACAGTTCTGCTGATCCCTCCTGCAATCCCCAGGCAAACGTAACAACTTCTATATAACACTCTTAAAGGTATCCACACACATAACTCTAGTACTCCAGAGTCTGCACTGGCTCCCAATAGGTTTTTGGACACAATTTAAGGTGCTGGTTTTGACCTATAAATCCCTAAATGGTTTGGGCTTCACACAGCTAAAGGACCATCTTCTCTCTTATCCATCTCCAATTCCTAAGGCCAAATGAGAGCAACTTCCTGCAAGTAACATCAATCCTTGGTGAAAATGCATGGGAGGTTGTTCTCAGAAGTCATTCCTTTGCTTTGGAACTCCCTTTCCCCTTCATGAAGGCCTGCCAGTGTCCGAGCCGGGACAAATTTCAGAAGTGCTGTAAGACCTTTCTATTTCGGCAGGTATTTAGCAAACAAAGCTAGGCTGAGATATTGTTTAAGGGGTTTCTGTTTTATGTTGATATTCCAGTTCAGACTTAAGTAGTTTTGTCATTTTCCTATTTTATAAGCATTCTGTTCCCCTTATTGTAAGCTACCCTGAATCTTGGGAAGGGCTGCATACAACTAGAATTAATCAATAAATAAATCCAGGCATGGGCAGTGAGTCAACAATATTAGTCCTTAGGCAATAATAGTGGGCACAGTAAAATCTTAGTAAAATAGTTGTCATGGCTATGAGGCCAGTTGCCCCTCTTTCTTTCCTTGCGGGAAGAAAATGCACCCCATGCATTTGATAGGTTTCAAGCCTCCAACCTTTCCTTCTTCTGCAGGTAAAACTCCACAATTCACCTACTTGCAAAGCATCAGCTGGGCTACAGCCCATAGGGGTTCAGCAGACCAAATTCGGGTTGGAGCCTACAGAGAAGCCCTTTAGTTACCCTAGCTTACCTTACAATAACTTGTTCATGTTGCCATACCCTTTGTTGGCATAAATGAATACTATCATTGAAACTCCACCTCTCTCTCTCTTCCAGATAACAATACAGGCATCCCCTGCTTAGCACTTTTAATTGGTTCCTGAAAAACTGAGCGTTAAGCAGAACAGTGTTAAGCAAAATCCATTTCCCCACAGGAATTAATGTAAATAAATATAATTTGTTGCCAGGGTGCCCAGCAACAGTGATTTGAGCACCTGGTAGCTCAGGGCCAGCACAACCGGCACCATGCAGTTGCTGTCCGCCTGGGCCCAGGCCGCGGAGGTAGTGCTGTTGGTCCCTTCCAAGCTGGGTGGCAGGCAAGGGTGCAGTCACAGCCACCACTGTGGTCACTCCAGGCCAGATCCCCCTTCTCCCTGCTGACACAGCCCAGCCTGGCTTCATAGATCTCCTGCCAGCTGGCCCCCACCAGTCCTGGCCCCATGGCACCGGCATGGGCCCCATGCACATTCCCACCCGCCCACTTGCTGCCACTCACCTCCCCACGTGCCACTGCCATTTCTCCACTTTTCTGACCACCACTTAATCCCCCCCCCCCATACCTGCCCACCCAACACTCTGGTACTACGTCCCAGAGCATTATAACAAAACTCACTAAGTGGCATCAGGTATGAATGTAAAATGAGCATTATAACGAAATAGTGCTAAATGAAACAGCTTAAGCAGGGGTTGCGTGTACTCCCATTCTCTGTTTTGTCTCCTAAAACAAGTTCTGATTGGTGGAACAACCAGCAGAACATCCGGCAAGTAGACGGGGTGTAGGGGAGGCAGAGCCCCGAGGAACACCATGGCATGAACGTGAGTACCTCCATCACCAGGTCACCTGAGAAGAGGAACACCACTGAACCCCTCCTTTCATCCAGTAACAATTCATGGCAGGCAAGTTGAGGGGCACTCCAGGCAAGGGGGGTGGTACAGTATTCACAGTGCCCACTAGAGACACCACAGTGGTGCATTGGCCAGGAACAGAACATCAATGAATCTATGCATCTATGAACAGAATTTTTTACATTAGCGGATCAGTGATCCCAACCCAGGTTGAAGCAGACATGCAGGTGCCGGCTGTAGCTCATGCAGAGCCCCTAACACAAGCCATCCAAGCAATACGGCAGGTGCTTGAGATACAGCAACTGCAGAGGGCCCACCAGCAGGAGTGGATGCAGCGTAATGCCACCCTGTTTAAGATGCTGCAAATGATGCAGGATGATGACCCCAAGGCCTATATAGAGGCACTCGAGAGAACAGCCCTTCAGACCGGGCTAGATCACACTCAGTGGGCCCACCAGTTGGGTGCCCTGGTGGTAGACCAAGCCCAAGCAGCCTACTGGGCCCTGTTGAAGGAGGATGCCCAAAACTACAGTGAAGGCTGTGATCCTGTACCAGCTCATGATTTCCCTGGAGAGCCACAGGCAGGCCTTCCAAGCCCAAAAATCCAAAGAAGTCAGGAGGCCTCGCAGTTTGCTCCAGTACCTGCAAGATGCACTCAATAAATGGCTTCCTGCGGGCCAGTTCGATCGGGATGGTGTCATTGACCAGGTCCTGTTGGAATAATTCCTCTGGAACCTGGAGGAGGACACCCAGGTGTGGGTAAGAAGGCACCAACCCTGAACAAGTGAAGAAGCCTCATAGAGGCTTTTGCCAACTCAGACAACGAGCGTGGTTGGGGGCGAGGCCTCCATCCCCCGATCAGGAGCACAACTACAGAAAAAGAAAAGAGGATAGGTCTGCAGAAGAGGATGTCAAGGGGTGTAGTTTGCTAGTGCTGTGGTTGAGCCAGTCATATAGTGAGAGAATGCAGACTGGGCTTTAGCGAACTGGGTCGCAGATTGGCAATACCCACCCTGCCACAAGAGAAGGCAAAGAAGCTGACAGAAGTGAGCCCATGGATTGCAGTTTTGGTTCTACCTCACAAGAGGGAGGCTGGGATCACCCTGTCGTGACGGCCTGGATTGGGGATCAAGAGGTATGAGCAACCCTAGACATGGGATGCCCACAGTCCCTGCTCCATGCTGACTTGGCTCCTAAAACAGGGGTGAGGGAAGCTGGACAGTTCGTGATGACCTGAATCTGAGGTGGCAAGATGCACTTGCAGAGCTGTTACCTCCCCTTGAAGGTAATGGAGTTCTGAGGCGAGCTATGGGTCAGCCTGGCCCCAACATTGGCCTGTGAGATGATCTTGGGCCAAGAACGGAGGCCATTTTACACAGTACCTGAATATGTGAGAGCAACCAAGAAGGAGAGAATGCGATTAAGAAGAGGGGAGGGTTGGGTCAGAGAAACCGCCTCCCCACAGTGTGAATCTGTCCAGGATAGCACTGACATGGAGCAGGTGGCAAGCGCCACACAGTTCTGTCAGGCCCAACAGGAAGACTCAGAGCTGCAATGGCTAGTGACAGAGGACCCAGGAGAGGGGACATCCAGGAGCCATCCTGATTTTGAGGTAATAGGGGGACTACTATACTGGGTCCAGAGGGGTCAGGAGGGGATGGCAGAAAGGCAGCAACTAGTGGTTCTGTCTTCACTTCACTGACAAATTTGGAGATTGGTGCATGACTTCCCACTAAGCGGTCATTTAGGGTGTACCAAAACCCAGGCGAGACTAGTCCGGGATTTCTTTTGGCCCCGTCTGTAAGAAGATGTAGAGAGATGGGGTGTGGCCTGTCCACAGTGCCAGAGAGCCCAGGAATGGAGACCTCAAAGGGCACCTTTGCAACCCATGCCCATAATTGAGACACCATTCTCCCGCGCAGCGCTCGATATTGTGGATCCCCTCCCAAAATCTCATGTAGGGTACAAATATGTGTTAGTCCTAGTGGGTTACATCACACAGTTCCCAGATGCAGTTTCACTTAGGTCTATTACGGCTACTTGTTTGGCGGAAGAACTCCTAAAGTGGATCGCCCATGTGGGAATCCCATAAGAAATACTCACCAACCAGGGGACCAATTTTATGTTGGGCATAATGAAAGCTCTTTGTAGCACCCTGGGCATCACCCACCTGAAAACATCGGTTTATCACCCCCAGACTAACAGCTTAGTAGAGAGGCTAAATGGAGCCATCAAAAGGATGCTCAGGCAGTATGCACAGGAGGACTCCCGTAGATGGGACACCATATTGACCCCACTATTGTTTGCCCTATGAGATGCACCCCAAGAGTCGACACAGTTCTCACCCTTTCAGCTAGTACGCAGCCACGGTCCTCAAGGTCTGTTACAGATCATCCGAGAAGAATGGGAAAAGCCAGTGGGATCAGGAATAGTAGCCAAAAAGTACCGACAGGAGCTACAAGATCACAGCAACAAGGCCCAGTAGATCGCTTGCCAGAATCTTCAAGTCACACAAGAACACCAGGAGACCCAGTATATTGAAGAATGAAGCCCAGAACATTCCAGCCAGGGGATATGGTATTAGTCTCACTTCCAGCTTCAGTGAGTAAGCATCTTGCGATATGGTAAGGCCCATTTAAGGTGACCCGCCAGGTCGGTCCGGTAGATTATGAGGTGCTCAAGACCGGACACCGCCGCGAGTGCCAAATTTATGTCAACCTCAAAGAATGGAGGGCTCCACAAGGCTGGCTGGTGAAAAACAAAGAGGCAGGGAAGGAGCTGGAACTCCCCTGCCCAGAGTTAGGGGATCCATATTGAAGGGGCAAGGGCAGCCAGGGGAAGATTTGAATGCCATTCAACAGCAGGAACTGGAGGGGATGATAGAAACCTTCCGGGACATGTTCCAAGAAACCCCGGGATGAGCACAGGGAATCGAGCACAATATCACAGAATCATAGAATCATAGAAATAGGAAGGGACCTTGTAGATCTTCCAGTCCAACCCCTCGCCTCGGCGGGAGAAAAGACTGGACTCAAATGAGTCCAGCCAGATAGTCATAAAGCCTCTTCTTAAAGATCCCCAGGGTAGGAGCCAGCACCACTTCCCGGAACTTGGTTCCAGCTCCTAGCCGCCCTAACTGTGAAGTAGTTCTTGCGGATATCTAATCTAAATCTACTCTCTAATTATTTGTGTCCATTGTTGGTTGTCATGCCAGGGGGCGCTAGGGGAAACAGTGTCTCCCCTAAACCCTTCTGATCCCCCCTAGTGAGTTTATAGACAGTCACCAGGTCCCCCCTCAACCTTCTCTTGTGAAGGCTGAACAGGTTTAGGTCCCACAGTCTTTCATTGTAGGGTCTTCCCTGTTGTCCTCGGATCATGAGGGTGGACCTCCTCTGAACCCTTTCAATGTTGTCCACATCCCTCCTGAAATGGGGCGCACAGAACTGGACGCAGTACTGCAGCTGTGGCCTGACCAGCATCTCATAGAGGGGGAGGATCACCTGTGGATCCAGTTAACCCTGCCAACCGTCACCTCGCATCGTCGGCCCGTGTTCATCTTGGAGTCAATAATGACTCCAAGATCCCTTTCTGCCTCTGTGCTCTCAAGAAGGGAGTTTCCCATTCTACAAGTGTGCTGCTGGTTTCTACTGCCTAAGTGCAGCACCCTGCACTTGTCAGTATTGAAACGCATCCCGTTTATGTTAGCCCACCCCTGTAACCTATCCAGATCTTGCTGCAATCTTTCCCTCCCTAGTAGTGTGCTCACCTCACCCCAAATTTTGGTGTCATCAGCGAAGTTAAACACGCTGCATTTCACCCCGTCATCCAAATCGCTGATGAAGAAATTGAACAGCGCAGGCCCAAGGACTGAGCCCTGGGGGACTCAGCTGCCCACTTCCCCCAGGTTGAATATGACCCTTAAGCCAATCTGCAATCCATCTGACTGTGTAGGCATCAATGCCACAGTCACCTAGTTTTTTAATGAGGATGGGGTGGGAGATGGTGTCAAAGGCCTTGCTGAAGTCTAGAAAGACTACGTCCACGGCGACACCTGCATCCATTGCCTTTGTGACCTGATCATAAAAGGCAATCAGGTTGGCCCTGGCAAGGATAACCTCATCGTGGATTTTCTCTCTAGATACATCAGTTCGGAGGAGCCAGCCATGGAGGCATGCCAAGCACAGGAAAGGGAACACCAGGCTATTCAGGAGGCCATACAAAATGTCAAAACGCCACAAGGCATCTTAAGGGGGGAGGTCTGTGGCAGCAAGAAGCCCCCACAGGCACCAAGGGGACTGGGGGTAACCTTGAGTGCCCCCACAGTAAACAAACAGACCCCCCACACCCCAGAGGACTTACCTCTAGGACAGCACCCGGAAACAGAGGTGCAGCCACGCGAGCCAGCATTACGCCGGCTCTTTAAACAGCTTCTCCCGAGGTGAGGCAGTGTTGGGTTAATTGTGGCAGCTTAGGACACCACTGCGGGAAGTTTAAAAGCCTCACCAGAAGTTGGCAAGGGCAGACGAGAGAGAGAGAGAGCCAGCAGGGAGCATGCCTGACTGGCAGCACCGGCAGCTCCACACGCTGGCAGTAGCAACCTGACAGACACTGCTCCGCTGCAAAGGTGGGGGTAGCCATGTCAGGCATTAAGCTGGGGATGGACTATCCCCAGCCCAGCAACCTTAGAATTTATTGGGAGCATCCCTCTTCCAAGGAGGGGGAGGAAGGACGCCGAGAAACCAAGGAGCGCAATCCTTTGGGATCAGGGACTGAGGCTCCAGTAACGATAACACTTAGGTGACAGGCCAGTTGCCTGGAGTAGATGCCAGACCCCCCCAAACAAAGGGGTCTCATGGAGATTGGCGGAGCAACCAGTGGAACATCTGAACGGTTGGCGAGTGGACAGGGTGTAGGGGAGGCAGAGTCCCAAGGAACACGGCAGCACGAACGTGAATACCTCCATCACTGGGTCACCCGAGAAGAGGAACACCCTTGAACCCCTCCTTTCACCTAGTAACAAGTCATAGCAGGCGAGTTGGGAGGCACTCTGGTCAAGGAGAGTGGTAAGGGACTCACACCACCCACTAGAGACGCCACAGTACCAAACTCACAAGAACAAAAAACCCCATAGGAAATTTTGTCCTGTTAAATCAAGAAAAGATCAAGATTTATTAAAAGATGTGTTCATAAGCAGAAACTAGAAAAACAGAATCACACTGAAATAAGTTATTATAATATGGAAATGAAAGTTCACTTTAGCATCTCTACCCTAAATATCAGCATCTCTCTCATGAAGTTATACTTCCCCATAGTACTCAGTATATAAAATATTTTCAGTTCCTTTTTCTACAATAGCTAAATATTTTGCATCAAAGTTATCCTTGTATATCTTCAGAAGAGTTTGTATGCTGTGCATATACATGTATGTATTGATCTTAATAACTCGATAGTTATTTGTCAAATTTGCAACTGCTTATTTGTCAGTTACCCCTGCTTACTTTGAAGAAGGCGCATCTTTATGTGCACTCGACTGCAGAGTTGTACTGCACACTCATTTAGTACTTGCTTTAGCACATGAGCTACTGCACAGTAGCTTGTTGCTACTGCATAGTAATGGCAGGATCACAGTCCGTGCCTGCCATTGATACATCATAGAATCTCATGTAGACACACCCAGTAGTCCAGTCCATTATTCACCACCTGTGGATGCACTGGGTAGCAGTTCAGCTCTACCTAAGAGCTAGTATAACTCATAGTCCAAGGTTTCCTTTGCTTCACCACCACTGGGGCAATGCTTCACCATTGCTGTTGCTACTCCTTGCTGCTGCTAGGGGGTGCTGCTCCTCATCATTGATGCTCTTTGGGGAGATACTGCTCCTCATCACTGCTGCAGCATTGCTTTTCTTTTGGTTGCAGAGGCAACTCACTATTTTAGATGCAATCTTAGTTCCTTCAGTGTTGTGCAGGTGTCTGATATACCTAGCAAGTACTTTAAGGATTTCATTTCTTTAGGACCAACTGGCTAGTAGGCTCAAACTAAATTCACTAAGATGATTTGTACATTACCGGCACATACTTCTTTATTGTTGGACGATGAGATGCAATACCATCCCCACAGGAAGGCTCCAATCTGGAGCCTTTCTTCCTTCTCTTGTGATTCCTGAGCTGGCGGCTTATGGCAGTGCACCTTTAGTGCCTACCACTTTAAGGACTGGAGCAGGCAGCCACCAGGTGGCTGATTGCAGTGGCCATTTTCAAATGCAGGCCAGCTATATAAAGAGGGCAGCTGGCTGCTAGCAAGAGAGGCAGCAACATCAGCCAACTGAGCTCCTGCTTGGGGAACCGGAGGTAAGAGAAGGGGCTAGGGGGATGTGGAGGCTCCTGTTGTCCTGTTGTTCACATCTTGTCCTGGAAAAGATGTGAAACTGCACTCTGCTAGGGAAGGGTAGCCTGGTGGGGCTCCTAGTGGCATGGGAGCCCCCAGAAAATGCCAGGCCAGTTACCTCCCCAATGAAAGGCAGGAAGGGGCACCAGCCCCACATCTCTGGTGATGTTCTAGCACAGCAAGGGGAGCTCAGGTTCATTAGGAGCCCTAAGGCAGAGTCAAGACTGGAGGAGGGACCTGGAGCTGCACTCAGGCAGCAGGTTAAAGCCTGGGGGCACAAGTAGAGACCCTGAGAGAGAGAGCAATGGATAAAAAGGCTCTGCAGTTGGGCGAGCGAGTAGAGGAGTCGAGAGAGCATAGTAAAGAGGGAAAAGGCCCGGGGGGGCATGGAGACCCAGTGAGAGGCAGGAGTGAAGAAGGCTAACAGTTGCAGAGTCACTCAGCAAACATTAATGTGAGGGCAGCAGGAGATGCCAGACAGACTGTACTGGAGCTGATCAAGGCATGGAGAGACAAGCCCAAAGCCAGAGAGGCTGGGTGGTACGAATGTGTCTCAGGAGAGAGGGCAGCATGAAAGAGGGCAGCATGTGAGAGCTGGTGGAGTGAATGGGACCCCAGTGATGAGAGTGGCCCTCCAGGATAGTATGGTAGAGCTACAACTGTATACCCAGTTCGCTCTGGACTTAGGTCGGAGAGGTAACACACAGTGAAACATCTGTGAGACATGGGGCACATACAGAGCATGCACTTAAGGCCCTAGTCACCAGGGCATACAAAAGGTATTCTCCTGTGCAAGTAACAGCTCAACTTTATTTTCATCAAGGCGTAGCAGGAAAGTGGAGGGTAGACTCTCTAGAGACAGGGGAAGATTGGAGGTGGAGACCTGGCCAGGAAAGTAACCCTGTTCCAGGGTCCCTTCACCTTAGACTTCCACACAAGTCACTCCTTCACTCACATATGTCAATAGAAAATATGCAAATAGACACAATTCCCATATTCTGGCCTTGCATACTGATGGCAGTATCAACAGTGTCTTATCAGCAACTGTACACATTATGTTTATCCCAAGTTTCAAATTTTAGACACTTTTCCACTTCAAAATACCATAGATCTTGGATCGTTCATATCAGGATGCTTAATTCACAGCAGGCTGCCAAATTAAGAAGTTGCTACTCAATTGTTTTTGCTGCAGCTTTTACACCAAAGAGCACCTTCAGGGAGCATCTACATATATGCTTTACTGCACATTAGATTAATCTAATGCATACTAAATTATCACCGGCTACACATGCACAGTAAGTACTGCACAGTAGATTAATTTAAAGCACTATTTGCTAGTAAGGACAGACACAGGTACTAGAAAAAGGTGCTTTAAACTAATGCACCCAAGCACACCTATAGAAGCTGACCTGAGAGGACATTGCTCCACGACATCCCAGGCAGCAGGGAGCCACAACTGATGCCTGGCTTAGCCCCAAGCCCTGGGGCTTGGTGGGATGCTGACCCTGACTTCAGTTACAATTATGGAGGCAGCTTCCAGCCATGCAGAGCTCAAGTCCTGAGATCCATGTGGCTGGGAGATGCCCCTGGAACCAGGAGTAGCTCCCCTCCCCTCTTGTCCCCTGGTGCTTGGTGCTTACCCTAAGCTCCATGCAGCTGAAAGCTGCTGCCAGAGCCAGGGACAGCTCAGCTGTGCCCCCCTGAACCCAGGTCTGCCCCCATCCCCCACTGTCAACACTTAAGCATCATCTATGGTGCCAGTATTGCCCTTTAGCTCAAGTAGTATTTTCTTTCCCTAGTGTTTACCTACTATATGTAATAATATACAGTAAATTATATCACCTCCCCTTCTCACTTGCACTGCCTTCATCCTGTCAAAGTAAACAAACCAAGCTCTTTCAGCGTCTTCCCATAAGGTAGGTCTCCCATTCCCTGATCTCCTCACAGCCTTCCTCTGTTTCATTTAGTTGTACAGTTCTAGCTAATTGGCATTGTAAAAAGAGCCTCTGCACAGTATAACCATCAGGCCTAACTGGCTCCACTTCAAATCTTCCCTTTTCAATCAAGCATAACCATAACTTCAATTTTAAAAAAATAACAATGATAACATAGCACAAGGAAGAATTTATACAAGGAGCCAGGAAATAGGCCAGCCAACAAGGAGATTGTATGGAAGTTTGTGGGAGAAGTCACTGTCTGCATTTCAGTGGGATTTTAGTGTAAGCTGACTGAGTTTCCTGTAGTGTAAGGGAAGTGGAGGAAGGTTTTGCTTTTTCTAAGACATTCAGAAAGAAGCAGTTCTGCAATAATTAGGAGACATCATAATGCCAAGACTTCCATCACTGCTAACTCTTCCTCTGCCTGTACTGCTGTCCATATCAGGTCTCTGACTTTAGATCCTTTCACCCAGGAGCTAGTCGGGCCTTTTGGAGAATGTGGAACAAACTATGAGGTTGATTAATTGCAGCCAACACTGAGCATGACTGTAAAATGCATGGGCCACATTGGGCATACTGATGGGAACCTTTGTGTGTGTGTACAAGTGTGACCCTTAAAAAAATGAACAGTTGTTTCCCCAGAGAGGGAATGGGCTCCAGCCTGGAGGTACTGAAATACCAGGCCAGCACTAGGAGAGATCAGATTGAGCTCCAACATCTTCCTCTGGTGCTAAAAAATGTAGCCCGTCTGAATAAAATATATGGTAGTGCTCATTAAACACAGTCCCCCTCACTGGCAACTCTTTTCCAAAGTCATGGTGAGCCATGACACTGCATATATCTTGACTTCCCCTTCTTGCTAATAGCTGAGCTGTGCCTTTCTTTCCCACTTCCAATGATTCCTTTTTCTTCACCAGCCTTAAATACCTGACAGACATCATGACATGGGGCCCCAAACAGTTCACCCAGAATCACTCTGTCCCCCACTTCCCCCCAGCCTGATGCATATGATTAGGGTGGCTCACCCTGCATAAGGTAAAGCCAGACCTGCACCTCATCTGTATATAATTTTTTGGAGCATCCCAGGACTTGTGGCAAGAACATCTGGTTCCAGTTATGAGTGGGGGCATCTGGAGTACACGCATATACTGAACAGTGCTGAGCTGTGGGATCACCATGGCTTGAAATGCTGATGACCAGAATTTCTTGTGGGGCCCAGCCCAACGAACTATATGGTAAATCATAAGCTTTTGACTCTGGATTAATATCATGCATAGTTTGTACTATATATAGTAAGCAGGTGCCAAACTGCTGCTCAGAAGTGTTTTTATGGAGTAAATTTCAAGAAAGGTGATATGCATCAATTCTGGCTACACTAAGTATCTGGGTACCAGAGGTGTTGCATAAGGGGTGCACGTGCACCCCCTGAAAGCGCTGGTGCACCCTCTGACAGGCTGTACTCTCCCCTTAGGTGGGGCGGGCTGGGCAGGCAGGAGCACCGGTGCCCGCCCCCCATGAGTGCCAGCCACAGCCACTTCCAATCACCTCAGTCGGCCATGGGCGACCCTTCCCACCCCCCACCAATTCATTTTCCCTGCTGTAGCAATGGGAGTGGGACAAGACATACCTCCTATAATTAGATTCTGCGTATGAACAACTATAACAAATTCATACATTTTTCAAATATAGATTCTAATCATTGAGGGGTGGTCATCTTATATTTAGGGTCATTATCTATTTAAATAAATACAGCAGCTCTGTATAAGTAAGAAAATTAAACCTCTGCCAAAGTGTTGCAGATCAACAATTCACCTTGCATAATACAATAGAGCAAAGTAATAAATGGTATGTGTTAACAGTCCTGAAATGTACTGATTGTATCTGAGCATACAGTGTGAAATAAGGGTAAGCATAGGATTTGTGAAATGGTTTTATATTGACATTACATTCTATTTCCCGCTATGGGACAGGGAGGTCTGGGTGAGGGAGATCCCCTGCCCTCCATAAATGCTGACCTCGTGAAGGAACACCTTGAGAAGCTGGATACCTTCAAGTCAGACGGCCCTGCCAATATGCACCCCAGGGTACTCAAGGAGCTGGCAAGCATCATAGCCCAGCCCCTGGCACGGATCTTTAAAAACTCCTGGCACTCTGGTGTCGAAGACTGGAAGAAGGCCAATGTGGTGCCGATCTTCAAGAAAGGGAGGAAAGTGGATCCGGCTAACTACAGGCCCATTAGCCTGACTTCTGTCCTGGGGAAGATCTTAGAAAAGTTTATTAAAGAGGCCTTCCTTAATGGACTGGCGGACACCAACATCCTAAGAGATAGTCAGCACAGGTTTGTTGTGGGTAGGTCTTGTTTGACCAATCTCATTTCCTTCTACGACCAGGTGACCTATCACCTGGACAAGGGAGA
>NW_017728943.1:129962671-129990816 GCF_001723895.1 Crocodylus porosus
CCCAGCTGATTTCCTGCCCTTTGGGCGGGGGGCTGGAATCGATGATCTTCCGAGGTCCCTTCCAGCCCTAATGTCTATGAAATCTATTTCCTATCTTGTTTCAGACTGACATTTACTGAGTTTCCAAGTTTGCTGTCTGTTTAAACTGTATCCACTTCCACTCTGATAATCTGTCAAATAAACTTGGAAACTTCACAGAAGGCAACAATTTCATAAATAAATCAACTGAAGATATATAGTAAAAAAGCCTTAGAAATTTTGCCAAGCAAAACAATCTGAATATCAATAAATCAAAGATAAAAATTATGAATTTTAATTTACCTAATGATCATTTCATTTACTTGGAAAGTGATGCCTTTGAAAACTATTAGCATATATGTAGCATCATTCACAATGCTGGTGATTATTATACCTGTTTGAAGTCTAGAATAGGTAAAAACAGATACTGAATTTCAAAAACTTAACACTATCAGATTAGCACAAATGCCATAACTAAGATCTATAGAACAAATGTCTTAAGTATCCTCCCATACAAAGCAGAGTCCTGAAAATGTATTAAGTCCTCCCAAAGCAAACTGAACAGGATTTAACGCAGGCATCTGTGTAGGTTATTGAAAGGATGAGTGACTTATAGAATGAAGAAGTTCTAGAGCTCCTGCATTTAAAACAATGTAAGTAGTACAAAAGAAGAAAGAAATATCTATATCTAAAATATCAAATTTTCTATCTACTAATGTAAAGGAGACAAGATGATGCTATGATCTAATCAGGGCTTAATTTCTATGACACTAGAAACCTCATTCCTACCAAAGCTACAGCCAGAGAGCAATCTTGAAGTTACCATCTGGTCTGCCAGCATGCCACTAGCATTATGGCCTTTGAACATATAATATCTCAGGAGAGATGGGCTGCCCCAACCATACCTTTAGTCCCGTCTAAAATTCTTCATGATCTGTATGTGACAAAAGTTGTATAAAACCAGTTATCAAGAATTAGAAGCACTTGCCACTAGCACACAAATGTAGAGTGGCAGTATTTGAAAATGTTTCCTCTAACAGCCCTAATATGTTGGAATATGGGTACTAAATAATATGATTAAATTAATGTATCTCCAGTTCTTCTAATAAATGTACCATTTATTAAATGTTAAGAGAACAGACACATATAACAATTAAACCATTCCAAAATGTCACTGATTAGGAACCAGTTCACAATTGTTGCGGGACAGGGTGCAGACACACATAACAACTGAACACAGTTCCCAAATGTCATTGATTCTGAACTGATCCACAGCTGTGTGAAGTGCTGTACCTCTACACCAAGGGGTGCGAATAAGCACCCAGCCCAGTATGCCTTGCAGTGAGCAAATGAGGGTGGACTGCTGGGGTGATGTCTGGAGAATTAACCAGACCTGTGTCTAGGAATGTTTGGTGTATCCACATAACAGTGAGCTAGTTCAAAATTGTATTTGATTTTTCCCATACACACTTTTGAACTATTCTCTGTGGCTTTAAACTGGTTTAACAAGCTTGTGTATCTGTCCAGATGTCTGTCAAGGATGATCTAAGTATACTTATCTGGGTTCAGGACAGAGGGATGAACAACAGCCATACTTTTCTATGATTCTCTATTAAAATGAGATTTCCTTCTACAAGTGGTACAACAGTGGTTTTCAACCTGTCATCTGAAGACTCCTGGGGGTCTACAGACTGTCTAAGAGGTCTGTGAAAGATGACTATAATCAATCGAAAGTATGTGAATACTCATGCTTAAAATGCAAAGGGATCCGCACCTTCATTTGAAATTTTTTAGAGGCACACAAATGGAAAAATGTTGAAAACCACTGGTGTACAACATCTCTAAGGCTAAGGACAGAAGTTACGCATTATAAGTCATCAGAAGCTGGTTTAAACCTGTAACAGAACAGAAGTTCAGTGCACATAAACCAGTTTCAAACTGGCTGAAACTGGTTTAAGATAAACCTGACTGAATGTAGTATCAGACTTAACGGATTTAGGTCACACTGGTTTACAAAACTTTTGTCCCAGTCCTCTTCCTGGTTCATGTTAAATCGGAGTCCTGCAGCATCCCAGAATGCTTTGCAGCCCTGGGCTGGGCTGTGCTGTCTGCTTCAGAGAGTAGGGCTCGCCCTGCCCCTCTGCTCCCTAGCTGATGCAGTGAAGGCTGGCTCACTGGCCCCTCCAAGCAGACTCTGGCTGGTGTTTGGGGCAAGAGAGTGGGGTTAGACTCTCCTTCCCCCAAGAATAGAGCTGCCCTGCCCTGCTTACTTACTGCTGGCTGAAACTGTGGACTGCAAATCCCAGAGGCACCTGGAAGCAGGAAGAGAAAGCAACCCTGCATAGTCCTGCTGTTCTGATTATGGACTGCAAATCTCAGAGACCTCAGGGGCAGCAGAAATAGGAAGCAAACACACAGGCCAGATAGCCATGCTCTAGCACCATCTAGCTTCTGGCTTGAGCCAATGCAGGCATGTGGTTGCATTTCCTGAATCAAAAGTGAATGTCTGTTCCAGTGCTGTAGCAAGCAGGGGGGGGAGCAGCAACAGGGCAACTGCCCCAGGTGCTGAAGCAAAGGCGTGCCAACAGATGCTGCCCAGCCAGGGCAGGGCATGGGAAAGAGCCACGAGCAAGTAGCTCATTTGGGAGGGGACATGGGGATGCAGGGAGGGTGATTCCTCTCACTGCATGCACTCCCAGTTAAGCATGAGTATGCATGTGCCTCCCAAACCTGTGCATGGAGTGAAGTTGGGCTGTTGCTGTGGGCTTTGCCCTGGGCACCAAACTTCTTTGCCATGGCACTGGTCTGTTCATTTGCTTATTAGTTCAATCTTTGCAGCTTAAACTAATGTGCAAAGACTAAATCAATTCAGCCTCGGGCTTTTTGACTGTCTGTACTTCGTCTAAATGACTAACGATAGCCCAGAAGGGATTGAGCTACCAAACATGGTGAATGGCCTGTTTTTTCCCTCAATATTTTTGCCTAACAAGAGTAATTGTGTTGCCAATATGTGTTAGAAGATCTGTAAAATACTTCAGCAAAAAGAAAAATGTGTCAATTTTATATTTTCTGCATGGAGATAAGGTGCCTTTTATCAAAAAAGAAAACATCCCACAACGGTATAAAGGCTTCTCCTTTCACAAGAGTCGCATGCCTTTATGTATGTGTGATAGGCATATATATAGTACTGTATGAACTGGATGTTGCATAGTGTTGTTTTAAGTCTGTTGTTCTCCAAAAAATCAGCATGAGTGATGATTTTGCTAACAGAGGTTTGCCAAGTTTACCACCTGTTTCTTTGAAGGGGTTCAGCTTGAAGAACCAGGTACCATAATATTTGTATTTTCATTGTACAGCTTTCTTCACATCACTGGTAATTATTTTGCATTGTAGCCAGTTGGCTCAGGGCTTTGTGTTTCCTGTTTTGTTATTGTTAAACCGGAGGACCAGGAGAGGCTGTAGGTGTTGGAGGAGGCCTCAGGGGGACTCCCCAGTAGCGTGGGGGTTCCTGGTGCCCTGCGAGGGCGCAGTAATTTGGTGCCAGGGAAGGCACAGGCGTTTGTGCACTGGAGAGCGGCGCTGCGTTTTGGGGTGTCCCGACCCCAGCCCAGCGTGGGCAAAGTCAGGAGAAGCTAGTGGGGTGTCCCAACCCCAGCCCAGAGGGGCAGCATCGGGAGTAAAGCCCAGTGGGCATAAGACCCATGAGGAGGGTCAGGGGACCAGGTACGGCTATGGCCCCCTGAGCCCCAACTGCGGGAAGCGCAGGAGACGAGGCCCCAGTGCGGGCAACCTGACTCCGGGAAGCACAGAGAGACAGGCCCCAGCGCGGGCGAGAGCGCGTGAGCGTGGAGAGATAGGCCCCAGTGGGGCACTGCCTGTATGGGAGAGGCCCCAAAGAGGGGGGGCCGAGCCTACTGGGAGGCCCCCGGTGAGGGCGCGTACGAAATTAGAGAGCCCGGTGAGTGCAAGCATATGAGTAAGATGCCCCAGAAGGGGTCACTAAGGAAGAGTATAGACACGATAACGTCCGGAACACCTGACAGGCTTGGGGCGTGGTATTAGGGGTGGAAGGAGCCACGTGACGCCCATAGGGTTGAGTGCACCAGAATCCATTCATGTAGGGCAGGGACCAGAAGGGGAAGAGCACTGGGTCCAAGGGGTCAAGTGAAGGCAGCCTCCCATTAATATTATAGAACCATCAAAGTCATGGCAGGTGAGAACAAGGGTGCTAAACAGACAACTTGGCACGGTAGGGGCGCCAGGAGAGATCACGGCCACTCCTGGGTCCCCGCCCCATGACAAAGTGGTGCATTGGCCGGGAAGCAGGCCGTGCGTGGGGAAGGAACCCGAGTCCCTTAAAAGGGAAAAACGAACCCAGGGCTAAGATAAAGACGGACGCTGGTAGAAAGAGAGTTTTACCACAGCTCGGCGGTGGGGCGAAGGGAGGATACCCATTGCTGGGAATTCGGCAACTAAGACTGAGGCTCTGAGCTAGGGAAATGAGGTCAGGGCAATAATGGTGCGTAAAGGAGCGACGGACCACCAGGGGCCAGAAATTTTGTTGGGCAGTTGAGAATTGAGGTAATTAAAGAAAAGGTAGCGCAATTAGAGCGCAACCTAGCCCTAGCAGAGGCCCAGAGAAAGGGAGCTGAGGCTAAGGCAGTGACATTAGTGACAAACATCGCTAAGTAAGAAAGAAGGGGGAACAAAAGAAATTAGATGCCTGATGGCGGCGGAGGCAGAGAAGACTCGGGAAATAGAATGACTGCTTGCTCAGAAGGGTCAAGAGACGGAGGAAAGGCTGCAAAAGATGCAGGCAGAAATGACGGCCTGGATAGCACAGTCTCCTGAGGGTGGCACAATTCAGGCAGGGGAACAGCAAGAGATGCAGCAGAAGCTGGAAGTGGCCAGAGGCATAATAGCAGTCCTACAAAAGGAAGTCCACACCCAAGTGGACCAAACAGAAGGGCTACATGAGGACCTGGAGAAATGGCAAGAGAGATGTTTGGGGGCCGAACAACTGCTTGGTCAGCTGCAAGAAGAACTAAGTGAAAGCCGTACCCAAACGGAGGAAAATAGCAAAGTGATAGCGCGAGAAATGGAAAAGGTAAAAGCCTTTACGGTAAGCCATAAGATGCTGCGCGCCCAATATCTATCCCTTGAAGGGGAGCTAGCAGACTGCAAGAAAGAGAATGATGGGTTAAGGGTTCAAGTACAGATTCTGGAGACAGAGAAAGGCCACCTGGGAGAACAGGTACAGGCACTTAGAACCCTGTTAGAGGAAAGGCAGGCTAAAGATGAGGGTATAACTGCAGAAAAGAGACAACTACAGGTAGAAATACAGGCTGTAAGGAAAGAGGTTCAGAGGTTGGAGGCCAACAATAAAAGACTGCAGGAGGCAAATAATCAGATGGCCATGAACATCCAAAAGCTCAAGGAAGTTGGGAGGTCAAAGGAGGAGGGAATAGCAGGGCAAGAACTGCAGACTGTGAAGAATACGAATACCCTAAGGGAAAGGCTGGAGGCTCTTGAAATTCAACCAGCGGGGTACGTGAGAGCCACTAAATCTGAGTTACATGAGAGGGGGTTACTCATGAAGCAAGCAGAGGCACAAGTTGAGAACATCTGGCCCAAACTTATGTGATGCTTAGAAAGAGAAGAACTGCCCAGGGCCAAGAATCCGGAAGGCCGTAGAGAGGGAGCTGGGCCAGAACAGCCAGGGAGGAGTCCTAAGGAAGAGAGCTCCGTAAAAGAGAAATGGGAAGCCCTAAAGAGAGAGGCTCTGTCGGCGGCTCAGAAATATTGGGATTTAAGATGGGACCAGTGGCGGGATCGCCACATTCAAGAAATGAACCAGTTAAGGTGTCAATTGAGGAAGCTATCCTTAGTGCAGAGTAAGGGAGAAGGAGCCTTTTTTGGCCAGAGCAGCCCGAAATAACCAATTTAATAGAGGGAGAAATAACGGGGACAAACGCATTCCCCCTCAGAGGGAACCCACACGCCCAATATATACAGGAAAGACAGGGAAAATCCCTAGTCCGAGGCGGCAGATGTCAGAAATAGGCTCCATAAACAGGGGAATAGCTCAGCCTAAGAAAGAAGATGGACCTGAGGGTCTGGAGAGAAGGGAGAAGGAGCAATTTGTTAAGGGAAGACCTGAGACTAAGAAAAGACCTCAGCTATATGTGAATGGCCTGCCTAGACATACCAAGTGGAGGACACTAAAAAGGATCCTTGAGGCCAGAATAGGAAGGGTGGCCTATGTAGCAATTTATGAGGGGCCGGGAGGAGATCCACTGGCCAGGGAGGAGTGGAATTTTGGAGTGAAGAAGATGCCCAGAAGGCACTGAAGTGCCAGTGGGAGATATGGGGCAAGCTCCAAGACATCCAGGAAGACAGGGAGAGATCAGGAACCTGACAACTTACCAGGAAGAAAGGGTGGAAAAAGAAAGGAGGCTTCGGAGGGAAGACAGAAGCTTAGCCAGCGAAGGGTGCAATCTACCAAGGTTGGCTAATGTGGCGGGACTACCTTTGGCGGGCACATCCCGGATAATCCCATGTGGTGCGCCTTGGGGAAAAGGCGAGTTGGAGGCGCCTAAAAACCTCCACCTCCATTACGTGAGCTGGTGAAGGTAGAATGAAAGGCCAAGAGAAGAACCCTTGAGGGATACCACACCTCGCAAAATGGAAGAGCGGCCCTGGTGAGTTATGAACTTAAGGGGGGAGGTGTGTCACAGGGGCACTCTGGTGCTCTGCTCCTATGAAGGGATACAGGTGCCGGTTGCTGGGGCAACCACAGTTGGTCAGCTGACCAGGAGGGGGCAGGGCCTGGAGTATATAAACAGCCAGGCTGAAGCCTAGCAGACAGTTCCTCTCTTGCAGCCTGAGCAGTAGGGGAGACAGCGAGCATGGGGAGACAGGCCCCAGTGGGGCACTGCCTGTACAGGAGAGGCCCCAAAGAGGGGGCAAACCTATAGAGAGGCCCCAAAAAGTGGGGGCAAGCCTACTGGGAGGCCCTGGAAGGGGGCGAGCTTATTGAGAAGCCCCTGGTGAGGGCGCGTATAAGATTAGAGAGCCCGGTGAGGGTCAGCATACGAGTAAGACGCCCCGGAAGGGGTCACTAAGGAAGAGTATAGACACGATAACGTCTGGAACACTTGAGAGGCTTGGGGCATGGTATTAGGGGTGGAAGGAGCCACGCGACGCCCATAGGGTTGAGTGCACCAGAATCCATTCATGTAGGGCAGGGACCAGAAAGGCAAGAGCACCGGGTCCAAGGGGTCAAGTGAAGGCAGCCTCCCATTAATATTATAGAACCATCAAAGTCATGGCGGGCGAGAACGAGGGTGCTAAACAGACAACTTGGCACGGTAGAAATCACGGCCAGGAGAAATCACGGCCGCTCCTGGGTCCCCACCCCTTGACATTTACAGTATAATATTAATGTGCATGAGTCTGTTTTATTGAACTAAATAGGCCAGAGGCTTGGTATACAGCATATTGATGCTGTCGCCTCTCACACACTAAAAATCCTTAAACAAGATGCACTATATATCTGTTCCTACAGCCGCAATGTGAGAAAGACACTACTTCTGGTTCTTATTGTGTTTAACACGTACTGCTGTTCCCTGGACACTGGTAATTCCTGTTGACCTTTGAATAAAAACAGAGGATGGGAAATAAGGAAGTAAGAGTGGGAGAAGCAGTACAGCAAATATGTACATTTTCTTATGTCTGATTCATCGTGTTGTCAAAAAGGGTTAGACCTAAGGCAATCTTGTAATTAGACCTTTTGACATCTCTAAACAAGTGAAAGAAATCAAGTCATTTTTTTTTTTTTTCCAGAGGACTATCTTGTGGACAATTTGCCTTCCAAGTTTCCTTTCATGTTCAATTATTGCTGAATCATGGAAATGTTTCTGAAATTTTTAAGTATTGTTATTTTTTTCAGTAGAGAAAACGAGAAGGTAGAAATTTGTATCTAAAGAGCTATAAATGAAACTAGCAGTGCCTACACTAAAGTCAGGGACCCTGGAAGCTCTGGGTTCCTTGAACTAGGGTAGTCCACATGGCAAGTCTGTCTCAGAGCATAGGCTCCTTAGAGAACTCAGCCACTGCTCAGAGATGTTACTGTCATTGTCGGGTTCACTCCTGAGCCTGCAGGATCCATGAACATTATGGGTGTGCGAAACAGGGCATATTCAATTCGGATTCAGCCCGAATTGGGGACAGTTATTCGATTTGTTGATTTGGATCACTGTCCCCAATTCAATTCAGCTGAATCCAAATCTGAAGATTCGAAGCTGTTTCAGAGAATCAGCAAATCAGCCATAGACACTGCTTTGAATGTTTTTTCTACATACCTCGAGGTACCAAACACGGTTCATGAATGCTGTGATGCTGGGGTGGATGGAGCATCCCACAGGAGCATAGTAGGGCCCCCCGCATGCTCAGCGGTGAACCCAGAAGTGGAGCAGTATTTCTAGTTCACTTCCAAGTCTGCTGGGGAATGCGCTGAGGGGGCCCCCCCTGCAGTTCCCTTGCTTGGCGATTGGCCACAGGGGGACCCCAGGTGCCCCCCCCAAGACCCAGGAGGCACCAGTCCCCAAGCCAGGAGGGCATGGGTGTGGGGACAGTACACTCCCCAGCAGACCCAGAAGTGTACCAGAAGTGTTTCTTCCAAATCAGTTCCAATTAGATTCGGAGAGATTAGAGGGTCTCCTGATTTGATACGGATTTGGATATTCGGCTGCAGAATCGGGCCAAATCTCCACCAAATTGAATCGGGGACCAAAGCTTCATGCAGCCCTAATGGACATCTGGGCATGAGACTCTCTTTTTGACCATTCATCAGCTACTAGATACCCTGGTATTTTACGTTTCTAGACTCTGCCTAAAGCCCAGGTACTATCCCCAACTTGAAGTTGCTAAATTCACTGTGCAGATGCAGGCTCACTTCCCTAGCACCTCTCAGTGAGGCTATAACTCAAAGTTCAACTGTCTGTCCCTAAGGCCAGTCCTGATCTCATTTGTCCCCACTGTAGCCTAAAAAGAGTCTCTCTCAGAGTCTCACTGTAACTGTGAAACTTGTGGTTACAGTTTAACCCTTCAGAAAGGCACGTGATCCATGTAAATAAATATGTAGATATAGAACAATTCTGGCAGTTTCAGCATACATCATTACCCTCTCTCACTTTTATTTTTCCTGTAATATAATTCTGTTTCTATAACCAATTGACCTTTTTTTTTCTTTTTTAAAGGCCTAAAAGGTTATCTGGAGCTCAGCATTCCCTGCTTTAACCTCAGTTGGGACCAGCAATTACACCAAGATGTAACAGGTGGGATTATATCATAACCTTCCTAATAGATAAAGCACAAGAGGCTACAGACCATTAGAAAAAAAACCAAAGCAATAAATCCCTAAACACAATGCCCCTCTCTAACTCACCTTTCCTTCGGAAGCTTAGGCATTCACATGTGTTTAGTAAACCAGGCCAGCAGCTCTTGGTTTTTTTCTCTGACTTTGATCAGTCCTCCAGAAGAAAAGATTCTCCCCTGCTACAGAAGTATGTTAATGATTTTCCCTCCTGCTCAAAACTTCCTATATGTCCCCTCAGTCTTCTCCCAGTGAGGCCTTTTTAAGCTTTGCTTTATCACTTCTCTGTCTTGTTAAAAATAAGTTTAATTCTCTTCTGTTTCTCATCTATACTCTTCTTTTATTCCTTCCCTTTAGAGAAGAGGAAGAAGTATCTGCCCCAGTCTCAAAGAAATTTATTATTCTAAGGTAAGTCACTTTGAATTGAGCTCTAAACGTCAACCATTGGCCCTACTTAGGCAGAAATATGACACAGCCAGTCCAGCGCATGAAGGGTACACATAGGACTTTTCTACATTAGGGAGTTGCTGTCATATTGGCTATGTTGCCATAGCTATGTTGGCAGAAACCCCTAAAGGAAACATAGTATAAGCTGGCACAAAGATTTTTTCCAGGCAATGTAGTTGCAACACCTCTTTGAATGATAAAAACTAATCTAACAATAAGCCGCTGTCAGCATATCTGACAAACCATAGCTACATCCTTACCAGGAAGTTTGTCAGCAAAACTTTGCAGAGTAGATCAAGGCATTGATAAAGGCATTTAACAATAAAAAACATTTATAGTGACAATTTCACAATATCAGTGAGAACTCAAGTTGCACTGATTCCTCAAACTGTCACAAGGATTCATCACTAAAATATTGACTGTTGAGCATACATTCATGTACAGTATTTTGTTTGTGCTTTGATTGTCTTGCAACTTTTAAATATAATTTGCCTGGTTTTTCAATGTTGTCTCATTTGTATTTGTTAAATCCTATTATTCAAACTGTTCACGCTACTTTCCATCGCTTAAAAGAATAAAACAAATTTAAGGTATAAATATATCCTAAACAGTTGCAAATTGGCTTAGCAAAATTCGGATTGTTTGTGGTAAGAATAGTCAAAAAGCTATCAACTTTTACAGTACATTGTAAAAACTCCTTTTGTCTAATAATTTATTCAAACTTTAAACTTTATTTAAATAAACTGTAATTTGATAGAAAAAAATGAAGTTGTTAGTACAAGACAAGTAATTCAGAAAGTAAATTTTGGTCTGTGCTTTATCAAAACTAGTGTAAAGCAAGTCTCTGGGTCGTAGTGCAGAAGTGCCACCTGATGATCCCTGCCACGTATACCTGAAAAATTTCAGGGAGAAATTAAAGTAATTTCTTCAAGATATTTTGCTAAGGAGTTTGAAACAATTTGAACAACTGGTGTCCATAGTTCTTTTTTTCCTTATTTGTTAAATAATGATGCATGTATTTTTTTTTGTATTTTCAGTTTGTGTTTGTGTAAGTGACTTATCTATAAAATAATATACAAGCAAACTGGGAGGGACATATGTTTACCTATGCACTGGTAAACAAGTTGGTTTAAATAGATGTTTGCTCTGGGGTGGGGTAAAGGATGGTCTATGTGTGTTGTAAAACAGAACTGTGCGAAAACAGTATCAAAACCCTCCTCCATGGAGGCCAGAGTCTTTATCTATGGAGACCTATATACAAGAGTTTGTATATATTCAGAGCTTAAAAACATTAAAAGCATTAAAAGGGTTGCATAGCCGTGTCAGACCAGAGTGTACTTTTTCATATTATGCTAATATAGCTACACCCAACAGAGGCCTGATATAGTAGCAGTTATAGCTGAGAGAAAAGTCCTGGGGGGGGAGATGCACGCGCACATGCATGCACATAATCACTCTCTCTCATATATATACACACACATACATACATACACACTTACTTTAGATTGTTTCTGCATATACTCAGATGTAATCTAAGATGTAATCTAAATTAAGTACCTAGAATCCAGCTAAACTCTTGGGCAGTTCAGGTCAGAGCTGGAACTCCACGTAAGCCTGAGTGAACTCCACATAAACCTGAGTCCATTAGGCATTCTCTGTGGATGTTTAATGTCTGCTTGACACTATAGAGCAGTACTCATAATAGCTTTCACTTCAAAAGGTGACATGACCACTGTCTTTTACATAATAGGCTATGGGTTAAAGCACTCAAGAGGCAAGTGGAAGTTCAGCAGAAAGGAATATGCAGAAGTGTAATGAACAGGACAAGCAGGGTACCAGCTCTAGGCACTGACCTTGCCAACTAGGCCACAGCTGCTACCCCTGGGAGCACTGCTCCTGACACTGCTCCCATGTGTTATGTTCAAGTGTCCTCTGGACAAATTTCTTGCTTCTCAGGAGAATGCCCTAATAGGTTATGAAGTAGTCTCCGCTGACAAGCATTTTATGTTGAAGCTGACCCATAGGGCACTCAACAGTGCAAGATTTATAGGACCAAAGAAAGAATACGAAAGAGGTAGCCTTCTTTTTGTAGCCAAGAAGAACGCTCCTAGGAGGTGGGAAGGCTGAGGCAGCAAACTACTATTATATTTAACCAATGACAGTCTAAAGTAAAATGCAAACAATCCTAGAAACAAGGACTAGAAATTAGGGATAATATAATAATGCTTATTTTCCTTAAACCCCTGCTTTAAGGGTTTTTCAACCTTTTTTTTTAATAAGTGTACCCCCCAGCAGCCAGATGCAGAGCAAGGGGGAGGGGAGTAGCGTGTGACTGGACGCAGAGTGGGCAGGGTGGGGCAGGGAGCCTGGCTGGACACAGAGCAGCATCAGCGCGGTGTGGTGAGTGGCAGACACTGTGTGAGAGCTTCCCCCCTTCCCCTACCCTGGCATCCAGCTGGCTGGGTGGCACCTGTGCAGCCCACAGACAGGCACTGCTGCCTTCACCCCACCCCAGACCTGCTCCTGGGAGGCAGTGGTGCGGGGCTGTGGGTGGCAGCACTCTGTCCCCACCTGCCCATGTGTACTCCCTAGGGCCTTCCCAAGTACCCCTGGGGGTACAAGCTGCATCTTAAGGGAAAATAGATCAACTATTTCTCCCCATGATTAAACTAAGTACATTTTTTTTCCTGTTCTAAACCTGATTTTTAGATTTTAGTCCAGTATAGTGAACTGTTACAATTTTTTTCACAAGTCACATCAAAACATATTTACCCTTCAGTGCAATTACTTTCCTAATGATGTTAAAGGCAATGTGCTCATGCAATTTTCAGGCTTGCTTAGAAAGGGGCATAAGTAGCAATACAAATACATTTCTTCATTATGGCTCTAGAGCAGGGGTAGGCAACCCTTTTTTGGCTGAAGTGCTGAAAACAACACAATGTCTACCTTGTAAAGTGCTGGAGTGCCAGCACACCACAAAAACAAAACTGGGGTGGAAGGGGTACATACTTTTTTTTTTTTTTTTAAATCAGTAAATAGAGAGCTGGTGTCAAGCAGGGACCAGAGGCTGCCCCAGGGCTCTGATACTCGGGCGACAGCAGGGAGCCCAGCAGCACCGGAGGTGGGGCCCAGCCAGCCTACACAGCTCCATGGGGGGGGAGGTGAAGCCACTCTGCCCACGAAGGAACACCGCCTGGCTGGGGCAGGATGCCGGGCCCAGGGAGCTCCCTGCTTGGTCTCTGTGCCAGACAGGTACAGCGCGAGTAGAAGCTGCAACCGCAGGCTGTTCCCCAGGCTCTGGGAACAGCTGCTGCAGCTCAGGGCCAAGCCAGCTGGGAGCCTGCAGTGCAGCGGCTCTGTGCAATGCCTGCCCCAGATCTGGCCCCTTGAGGGGAGTTATGGGTAGGCAAGGCCGGGATCCAGGCAGGCTAAGGCAGCCATGGTAGCTGTTTCTAGGTTTGAGAGGGCTCCCGTGGCCAAGCCCCTACACCAGGGATGACTCTGTCCTGTCTGCACTTTGCTCAGCATGCGGGAGGCCAATCCTGGAGAGGGAAGCCCCCTGAGCCCAGCGTCCTGCCCCAGCCAGGCAGCATCCCTACGTGCACAGGGTGGCTGTGGCCCATCACTGAGAAACTACACAAGCTGGGCCATGCTGTACAACGGGTGTATTACTTTGGAGGTCTATGACCCAGTTCTCATTCACTCACTGCAGAGCTACAGTAAGCAATATAAAGTAAATAAGAAATGCACTTATTTACATATTTATCTACATATTTTCAGGGTATAGATAAGCTGTCTTCTTATTTGTTTTATATTGCTTCCTGTAGCCTGGCAGTGAGTGAATTAGAACTGGGTCAAAATTGAAAAGCAGTTATATTATATTTAGCAATAATGAAATCAGATACTTGGGTGGGGAAAAATACTAATGTGTGTGGTATAGATCTGTATATACAGCAGGGGCAGGCAATTATTTGGGGCAGAGGGCCATTTACTGAGTTTTGGCAAGCCATCAAGGGCCACGTGACAGGCAGCCAGGGGCAGATAACTATTAATTTTCTAAATTTTTTAGGGGCCTTGCGGGCTGGATAGAATGGCTTGGCAGGTTGTATGCAGCCGCATTTTGCCCATCCTTGATATACAGACATATATTTTTACCAAAACAAAATACCGTGTATCTGAGTCCATGAAGGCAGTTTTCCACAAGTGTCCCCAGGGATAACTGTTCTTCTGGTGCTGTTTAGTACCTGCTGTGGTGCTGAGGCTTAAAGCCCACTTTATGGAAATTGGAGGCTCCTCCCTAGTTTGCATCTGCAGCCGTATGACTGAGGGCAGGTGAAACTTGGGAGCATCCAGGCTTGGGCCTGCACATAGGATGCCTGCCAAAAGACTTTGGAAATATCTGAAGCCCCTGGTAGGGGTACAGGATGTTTGCTGGTAATAGGACCACTTATGGTTCTGGACTGACTTAAGGATTTGGACTTGATTTGGCTGATTTGGCTTGGAACACAAAAAAATTACTTAAAAAAAGATCTCTAATTAGCAGAGGGGTCTCTAATTGCTTCTTGGCCCGGATCAATATGCTTATCTGGCAAAAGAAACACTGTGACCATGGAGGTGGTCTTCTTAGCCACATTGGGGAAGACTGCTCTCCTGGACAGGTATAGTACCTGCCAAGGTAATATATAGTAAACGTCCTACTTAGCTGCTGGAGTGGAACGGTCTTGGCTTTAAGACTTCTTTATGGAAATGGGAGACTTCTCCCTGGCTTGCCCCTGACAGCTGAGGGCAAGAAAAATTAGGGGCATCTGAACCCCAAGCCTCTGGGCTTGGGCCTGCAAGTAGGATGCCCGCCAAAAGTTTTAGAAACATCTGAAGCCCCAGATAGGGGTGGAGGATGTTTGCCAGTAGTACGGTCACTTATGGTTCTAGACTGACTATAGGATTTGGAATTTCTTTTGGCTAATTTAGCTTGGAATATGGAAACAATTTTAAAAAGTATCTAATTGGCAGAGGGTCATGGGCCAGGGCCCCACTGGCCCATTTGTTAATTTGCCTATGTGCTAGCACGATGACCTTCCTATGTAGGTCATATTTTGGTTTAGACAGGGGGATAGACAGTAATAAAGCAGTACTGAAAGCTTTCAATCTCAGCCCTACTGTTGGCTACAAAGGACATATTCATGGGATCATGTCAATTCTAGTTTATTGGATGGGATGTGAAGTTACTAATAAAATCATAAATACAAACTTTGAGTTATGGGTGGTACTGGTCACCTTAGCATGTTGTCTGCTTGTCTTCCTGTTCTGGTAGGTCAGGTAATGGATGAGAGGGTACCACTGAGGGTCACGCTTCACTGCCTTTTATCCCTTTCCGGCAGACTTGTGTGATCTCTCAGCATCATCTTGGCTACCCAATCTGGAGGTCTCTGTCCTATGTGGGTCTTGAATAGTACATGACAGTTGTTAGTCACAGGGGTCTCTGACTGCTGGTACCTGAAGTTTTGGGAGTCCACCCACCCTTGACTTATTGACTTAATGGCTGTATTGTCATGGGTTACAAGATGAGTGCTCAGTTCCAAGAATCAGTTCTTTAGCTTGGTTAGCTTAAAATGGAGTTCCTTTGGTTAGGCTATTGTCTACTGCTGATCATTATTCGCTCGCATTCACTCAAGGGACCACCCAATATAAAAGATTTTATCACTTTACAATTACAGTTTCAATGCAGTTTTAACAGTGGTCCAGAGTGTAACTTCATTCTACAGGGAGTACATTCCTTAGGAGTTTAAAAGTATAAAATACAAAATGCCATGGTAAAGATGAGACAGATGAAATATAAAGATGCACTGTGAGAAATATATAAAAATGCAATGTGAGAGAGTGAGGATCAAAGACTACTGAGGACAGTAAATGAGTTAGGTTAGCACAGGATATATTTACAGTCTTTGCAGTGGATATTTTAGTTCTTCTATTTTCTTTAGTGACACTGAACTTAACTGGTATATAGATGTAGTTTCTAGGTTTCTTCTACAGAAAGCCACTTCAGCTTTCTGGATTGCTCTGAGCCTTACCACACCAATGCAATGACTGGGGGACTGCAGGCAAGAAGGGGCTTCTGTTATATCTATGTCCAGAAGGGAAATGTACAAAGGGGACTACCTGCTACACTAGCAGTTGTGCCACCTTTTGCATAATAGTCTATTGGTTAAAGTGTGCAACAGGGAACTGGAAGACAGCTTCAGCAGTAGGAGAGACACAACAGTCTAATGAACAGGGAGCAACTGGGGCACCAGTTTATGGGACCAAAGCACCTAACAACTTTGACAAAAACAAAGGGAGGAAAGAGGAAGCAAAAGGAGCCAGATAGCCGCTTTGCTTCCTTCTGCCCTGTTGAGCAAAACAAGCAAGTTCCTCTCCCTCCCCCCTACTTCTGCAACACAAGGCATGAGAAGCTAAAACATTACTGGGGTTGCATCTCCCCAGACCTAAAATAAGATGGCAAGAAAACCCTGAATTTTCTCCTATGCCCCTTCCAAGCTAAAATTAGCTGGGTTCAGGCAGCTGCACTTACTACAGAAACAAATGCAGCTGCCCAGCTTCCAGAGCAGAAGGTAGCTTGCTTGGTACAGCATGAGGTGTTTCCCAGCAACAGACACACAGACACTTTATTCTGGACTAGTCTGGACTGTTATTCTAGACTTCTATTGTTCCAGACCAGCTGTTCTCAGCCAGGGAGTCTTGGTACCTTGGGATGCTTTGAGATCCTTTTAAGGGTGCTGCAGGGTGCCACACAACAGGATTCATGGGATAAACCTGGAGACTTCACACAGGAATCCTTAGTGTTAAAACCATTCAGCCTGTGGGCTTTGCCACAGAAGAATGGCTTTGCTGTTTTTCTCTAGTAAAAATAAATAAATAAATAAATAAATACAATTGAAAACTATGAGGGGGCATTTCCTGAGGGAGTGCCTCCAGGCTAAACCAGGGTCCCAGTCCCCTTTCCAAAGGCCATGTTACATGATCACAATAAAGCTGGATAGAAACCAGGTACAGAGTTGTCACACACTTTTGAGCACTCATTTTGTAGCCACTGGTTGGCTCTTTCTATAGCAGGAAGGACATTTTTTACAGTGAGATAGTCACTTTGCAGCTGTGGACCCTTTTACAAGTTCACATTACAGCTGATGAGAAACAATGCTCCCTCTAAGGTGTAGTGATCTGTGAGCATGCCACTTTGTTACGTGAGCACACCGCTTCAGTCCCACCTCCCCCTTTTGGCATGCGCTGCTTTGGAAACCACAGGTGCCTGAGGGGCACCCTGCATAGAGCCCTATAAGGGTCAGGGACCCTGGGACTGTAGTGGAGGGTGAGCAGCCTTGTTTGGTGTCAGGGACTCCAGGGGACTGAGATGGATGGAGAGGAGCTTTGCCTAGGCCAGAGACCCCAGGGGACTGGGATGACATGTGGAACAGGGCCAGGGGCCTGGAGCCCAAAGGGGCTGGGAAGCGCATTGGGAGGTAAAACCTTGAACTCAAAATATCCCAGAACTCTGGGCTGCAAGAATAAGAATTAGAGTTAGCTAAGCTATTACAAAGTAATGTATTTATGGAGAACTACAGTTATTTCACACTGACAAGCTATCAGTCATGTAAGATTCTTTCAAGAGCTGTTACAGGAGTCAGTAGGAGTCTGCACACAAAGAAGGGAACCCCAAGTCCTATCTCAGGGGTGGGCAAAATACAGCTCAGAGGTCAAATCCAACCTGCCAGGCAAATGAATCCAGCCCACAGGCAGGCGCCAATTAATTGCATCTGGCCTGCCCTGCAGCTGGCCCTGCTACGTTCCACATGGGGCCGAGCCCAGCACATTCCCCCCAGGACAGTGTGATACGCTGCCACACTCACCAGCAGGAGGGCCCCGGCCCCAGTCAGCGTGCACAGCTTCCAGGCAGAGCAGCTACCACTGCTGCAGGCTGCAGTTAGAGCCCGTATCAGCCCCAGCCCCCACCTCAGGGAGCAACGAGGCACATCGCATGGGGGCTGGGGAGCAGAGCAGTTCCCCAGCACCAACCCCCAGCCCCAGCCCCCACCTCCTTGCCTCACCTTGCCTCCG
This sequence comes from Crocodylus porosus, assembly GCF_001723895.1. Classification (NCBI taxonomy): domain Eukaryota; kingdom Metazoa; phylum Chordata; order Crocodylia; family Crocodylidae; genus Crocodylus; species Crocodylus porosus. Next base: position 129,980,622 of record NW_017728943.1, read on the forward strand.
CCCCAGCCTTCGCCTCACCTCGCCAAAGAGGCACATGGCAAGGAGCCCCTTCTGCCCCATCCCCTGCCCTCACCTTGCCTCATCCCACTTTGCTTACCTTGAATAAGGGTCCCACGCCAGCCCCAGTGCCTCCACCGTGCTCTGTGCCCAGCTCCTCTCTGGGCAGGTGCGTGGCATTAATAAGCACACAGCAAGATTTTAAATCGTGCGTGGCCACACATGCATGCACTTTGGAGGGGAACCTTGGTTGACCACTGTATGTATGAATCACCAGCAAATTGCCTGCTATATGCAAAGTGTAGCAAAGGTCCAGGGTCCCCTTTACATTTATTGCATGAGTCACCAGCAAATTGCATGCTATATGCAAAGTGTAGCAAAGGGTCAAGGGTCCCCACTACATTTATTGCATGGGCGATCAGCGAATTATGCCATATATGCAAGGTGTAGCAAGAGGCCAGAGACCCCCTTTGCATTTATTGTGCAGGTCACCAGCAAATTGTGTGGCAAGGGACCAGGCTGACCCCCTTACATTGATTGCGTGGGTCACCAACAAACTGCACAATATACACAAGGCATGCCAAAGCGGGCAGGGTCTCCTTCACATTTACTGCGCGCCCGCCGCTGCGCCAGGGAGTCAGAAGCCACCCAGGGGAAAGCGTCAGGCGGGAACGCGCAAGTCCCACGGTACCCTGCTCTGCGGTATGGTGCGGGTGAGGTACGCCTGCGCATTGGCTGCCAGCTGAGGGGAGGCGGGCCCGCCCCGCCCTTTGCTCTGACGTCAGCGGCGCTGGCAGAGGCTCGCTCCGGTAGTCGTGGTGGAACTCCCCGCGCGTCACGTAGTCGCGCTGGAAGCAGGGGGCGGGGCGGGCGGAGAGGGGTCGCGCTGCAGTCGCTGGGCCGGGGGTCCTCGCGCCCCGCAGCGCCGCCATGATGCGGCGTCGGGCCCGCGCCCCGCTCCTGCTCCTGCTCCTGCTCGTCGCGCTGCTGCCGAGCCCAGGCCTGGCAGGCTCCGCGGGGCGCCCGCCCACAGGTACTGGGTGGCGGGCGGGCGCGGGCCTGAGCTTCCCCGGCGAGTCGTGCTGAGGGGGAAGCAGCTCCTGCCACCAAGGGAGTGAAGGGTGGGAGGGGAGAGGCCGCGCCCTGAGGAGACGGGAAAACGGAGCAGCGGGAGAGGAAAACAAAGAGGGGGGAGAGAGGAAGGCGAGGCAGCCCAGAAGAGTGGGGAGGTCTGCAGGCCTATTTCCTGTGAGCTGCCTTTCTGCCTCGAGGGAGAAGATAAGCAGGGAGGAAGGATGGCAAGAAAAGGCCGTGCTCATCGGGCGTGCTTTAATGTGCGTTTGTATATTGTAATGCATGTTGTAAAACAAAATGTTCCATAAAAGAGGTGAATGCACATTAAGCATCACTAAAACTGTAAGCTCCTATAGACGTGTGCGGAGCCTGCTGTGATGTGCTGGAAATCCAGCACATCAGAGCAGACTCGATTAGTTGAGTTTGTCACAGCAGGGAAATCAAGGCACTGTGGCAGGCATGCGTGTCGCATGTATCAGCATCGCCATGCTGAAAAAATGACAGTGGGGCGCTTTGAAATAAAACCAGTTTGATGAGCTTTAGTTCAAGGTGCCCCACTGCCATTTTTCCAGCATGGGGATGCTGATACACGTCACACGCGGGTGCTTTTAATTAGCTCTTTACGCCCCTGACCCACACATAGATTTGCCAACCAAGAAGCGCACGTACGTGGCCATGCACAGTTTAAAATCTTGCTGTGCACTAACTTATTAATGCCGTGCACCTGCCCAGAGAGAAGCTGGGTTGTGGCTTCCTGGAGACGAGCTGGGCACTGTCTTTCCTGCCCAAGTGCAGTGGAGCTGGACCTGATGATCTGGAAGGTCCTTTCCAGCCCCTAACAACTATGAAACTAATTAAACTACCTGGCACCGTGTCCCCACACCACATATAAAAATGCCCCATGCTATTTAGTAAATACTCATTAAGACAGGCTAATGCTCATTTTCTTAGTACCTCACAATAGAAGTACTAGATTTAATGCATGTGAGCTAAAGTGTCAGTGCACATGTAGATGCACCCTTAAATGCTGATGGAAGAAGGTTTGACCCACCTGCAGCTCCTCGGCCTGTTCTTGTCAAGGAAACCAGCCAGGTTAAAAAGGAAAAAAAAAACAAAGCTGTGAAGTGTTGCTGGTAACATTGGAAGAGGGCAGGAGAGCAGCCTGGATGGGACCAAGGAGTAGTCACAAAGCAGAGAAGAATTGGAATAAGCAGGAGTGGGGGATTTATTTACTCCCAGGGTCACTATTTGATTCCAGCAAAAGGGGACTTACTGTACTCCATATAGGTAGTGTTGTTTCAAAGGACTTTGTAGCCATCCTGGAATAAGCCATGAAACCTCACATTTTTTGCTAATAGTTTTGCTTTAAAAAAAAAAACCTATTAAGAATTTTAAAATTCAGTTGTAGAAAATTAAAATGCCGGTAGAGTTCGTATGATAATTGTAAATTACGAATTGACCTAGCCAAGATGAACTTGAGCTTACATTTAAAAGTCCAGGTAGAATTAGCTGTATTGCTATTGCTGTCATGAATTAAGCATAAGGTAAACATCAGAGTTTATTTTTTTTAAAATCGTGACCGAGTTTAGGAGAATAACAAACCTCATGCCCAGCCTGCTTTATGCCAGCTGAAGCCAAACTTTGAAATCAGAGAGTGGGGGAATGCTAGTTGTTGAGTACACATGTGAAAGTACTAAAATACCTAGTTATGAGCACCATAGAACAACCAGTAAAGACTAATGATGAGTAAGGTTTGATTTGTGCAGTAAATAAGGTGTGGGCATATGCCTTGATGATCATTAAAAATATTGAATACAGTTTAAGTGAACATAATTATGTTGTGCAGCATAAAGCAAAAATCTTGTAGGGGAAAAATGTTACTGAGTGATACCTAACATTTGACACCTTCTCTGACAAGTTGACACTTTTTCTCTTGTGGTTGAAAATTTGCAGACCTCTTTCTCTTTTCCAATAATTGTAGTGTTGACTTTATGCATGTTAGAAAATAAGTAAACCACAGCAACATTTTCAAAGCTTCATATATCTTTGCGGTTAATAGGTGAATCTTAATCTTATGTATGCAGTAGTCTGAAAAGTGTATGTGGTCTCATTCTGAAGACAAAATGCCCTTCATTTTCCATCACTAACATAGCGCAAAACAAAATGGACACTTTGTGGCCTACTTATGGCTTATTTAAGTCTTTCAGAAGACATGTGGCAGACATATATATATTAAAATTGGAACCATACAGAGAAGATTAGCGTGGCCCCATGCAAGGATAATGCAAATTTGTGAAGTGTTCAATATTTTTTTTAAAAAGTCTATTTTTGGTGGGGAGGATGGAGGAGGGCAGGGGAAAGGAAGCAAACCCTCAAATCTGTCCTCTTCCAGATTGTACATATCAAACATACTTACAAAAGCTATATTAAAAATGTTAACTGCAAAGTCAAATGATTGAAACCTAGGAAATGCAAAATAAAATGAACTAAACAACCTTAATTTGACCTTTTTATATATTTGTACCATAATGGCCTTTGGTATGCTCATGTGCTGTTTCTTCCTCTGCACTCATCGGTAACGCTCATTATGTAAGGAAGCTGTTCAGCACTTTGTGTAACCATGTCCTTTTTGCTGGATGGCATCTAAATGCTTTGCTGAATACAGCTTTACTAGTTTTATTCATGGTCCTTCCATGGCAATACGACACAAATTGATATATCCAGACACTTACTGAAAACTTATATTCACAATTTTTGTAAGAATAAGGATAAGTCTCATTGGCTTAGAGTTGGGGAGCTTTAGTTGTAATTTGTGAAGTGTCTTACTTATGTATGCTTTAGTGACTGGATAACCAATTGGAGAAATAGCTTTCTTGTGAAAGTAACCAAGTATTTTATAATATCACCTCGTAAGTTAAAAGTAGTACACAGACACTTCCTGACTAAATTCCTAGGAGGGAAATCCATAAATGCTAGCTTTATTTTAGGCAGACAAGGTTCTTTGAGTGAATGTAATATTTTTTATTAGATCAACTCAGACTTTGGGAAAAAGGCATCATCCCAGTTTTCTTGGTTGACTGGGGTCCTTTTAATTTTGACAATCCACTATCCCATCCTCACTGTCTCGGTACCGTTCATTTTGATAGCAAATGAGGCAGGAGTCCTGAAAACATCTTCATTTCCTACCCAACCCTGACTCCTTGATCAGGAGTTCTGGATTCAGAGTACAGACTTCTGCCGCTTGAAGTTAAGAAACTGGTGTCAGTAATATACTGATATTCTGTATATGAATCAGCTGCTAGAGGAATGTGTGACAGGCTTTGATAGATTCACACTTAACTACTTGCTGAATTACAGAAGAATTACAGAGGAAGGTAGTGAGATAGAAGTGACAGAATTAGAGGCATACCTGGACACATCTGCACCTTGGGAAGTGTCAGTGGCTGAGCCAGCAATGAAGTGGCTTAGGATTTAGAAAATTCTGCTATTTTTTTACCCTCCCCTACTCGGTCTGGGCACCCAGGAGTGGTGCTGCAGTAGTCCTCCCTTAGCCATGTGACTGGAGTCATCCTGGATTTTACTTCTGACTGTGGAGGGGGATTTAGTTTACTGTTAGATAATGAAACCAAAGCATGTTCATTTGGCCTGTTTATTCTTTTTCTTGCCATTCAAAACTGACCATGGCATGTGATATGTTGAAGCAGTCTCAGAGATTTAAGAGTTTAGGTGTCCAGGCATTCCAAAAAGAAATTTGGATGTCTTGCTGACCTCCATTTTCCATGGTTCAGAAAATAAGTAGCAAGTTGTATAGGTTAGACTAGTGGCTTCAGGTGGAGAGCAATCACCCCTTCTTTGACCTTGGTTTAGTCAGAAACAGTCTTATTTAAAATGTGCCGTATGAACCACTTGGATTTCACAAGGCATCTGGGATGTTTAGAAATCTGAAAATTAAGCTATTTTTTGATGAACATCACTTAAAAATCTAGCAGTCTGGGAAAGTAGGGCAGCCATCATCAGCTTTAAAACTTAAGTTTTTGTTATTGATCTGAGAATTTTCTAAATCCTAACCATGTGGGAAACAATATAACTGTACTCTGGGCTTATCTATGGGCATTGCATCACTCCATTTAAAACCTTTTTTTTTTAGCACATTAGACCTAGGCTGAATAGCCTTTCTAGCTTTTAAAAGATAGAATTGTTTTATACGTAAAGGGTTCAGACCTGATCAAAAGTGAACCTCTTCCTGTATATTTACAGATAGCAGCTGCTTTTAAAATATTTTAGACAACCACCACAACATTGCAATGGTTTAAAGGCATTAATACAAAAAAATAGCACCGTTAGATAAACTAGTCTGTTTAGACCAGACCTTAAATGGTTCTAAAATCTTAAGATTAGCAGATGTGACCAGGTATATAGCAATTATGCTATTTCTACTCAGTTTTCAAAACCTGTGGCAGAATGTGATTATCACCTACATCTATCATCTAGCTTGTCAGTCAGGAGATGTGAATTCTTTTAATCCAGCAGTGAATGCCAATAGTTGTAGCAGAAGAAACTTGTGAGACTTCACTACGTTTGTACAGGCAAAATTATTTGGGATTTATCTCATTTCTGCTGTAGATGAGACGAACCAAAAAATAGATTACTTTATAAATCCATAAGGAATAATATTTTGCCAGTTTTCATACTTGATTACAATTGCGTATCAAAATATTAATTGTGGTGTTTGCTTTCTTTTATTAGTGTCTCCACCAACAAATGTTGAAATCGAATCCTTCAACTTCAAGACTGTATTGCACTGGGATTACTCAAGCATGTTTCCAAATGCTCGTTTTACTGTTGAAATCAAGCCTTATGAGTAAGTTTCTGTGCTTCCTGTAGCTTTTTCCTTAGGTGGCATATGTGGTAGTACTCCAGGATAAATATTTTTATTTCCACGTAACAAAATTGTGTGATCCATATGGAGCTCAGTGGAAATTGACATTTTTTATGTTGTTTTCTCTCCCACATGATATAATATTCTGTCTACAAAAGTTATAGTTGCATTTTATCTGTTTTACAGATTAGGGTATTATGCACAAATCAGCAGCTGTGTGAACATTTCGCGTCATCATTGTGACCTTTCTGAGAACATAACCGATCCATTTCTCTCTCACTGGGCTAAAGTTAAAGCTCATGTTGGTTCAGAAGAATCCAGTTATGTTGAATCTAAAGAATTTATTCTGGCTAACCAGGGTAAGTGGTATTGTAAACCAAAATTATAAATGTAGATAAGTGATTTGAGATTTTTTTCACATGACATTTGTGGTATTTCTGCTAAATCTAAAAAACAAGAAATATTTTTTCTGCAAAATTGTTTGCTTGAGAATTTAAAAATACTTAAGAAGTCAGGTTAAAAGGTGTGTATGACCAGTGACAGGCTGCAAACAAAGCAGCTTGATGCAGCCAGTCATTGTCCATAGGAAGCCCATGAATTTGAGTCTGACTATAGTTTCTAGTCTGTAGAGCAGGGGTTGGCAATTACTTTGGCTAGAGGGCTGCTTAGGGAGTTTCAGTGAGGTGTCACGGGCTGGGTCAGCACCCTCCCCCTGCCCCTGCAACAGCTTACCAAAACTCCCTAAGTGGCCCCTGCATGAGCCAGGCAGTTGGGATGGGGCCACAGGCAGATAAGGAACAGCACACAGGAGCAGGACAGATAAGCAGGGCTAGAGCCAGGGCTGGGATTGGAATTGTAAAGCAGTAATAGCACAGGGCCTGAGGCAGAGGCTCAATCTGCTTCTCACACATTTCTGCAATAAGTGCCAGTTCTGCAAGTAGGGGCATACAGGCTGTGACCCGGGCCTGTGCCCGTGGCCCTGTGCTGTTCCCACCCAGTGATCCCGAGGTCTCCATTGAGACCAGCCAGGACCCATGAGGGCAGGATGCGCAGCTAGGCAAATAGGATGGGACAGGTGGGCAGGGAGCTGCATCTGGGAGTGGGATGGGTAAGGCTGGGGATCAAGATTGTAGGACAGTGCCAGCATGGGGCTGAGGCCCAGGGAAGAATCACAATCTGCTCTCCTCATGCCCCTGCCCATGGAATTGGAGCAGCACAGACATTCGGGCAGCTGATCATGGCTCTCCCCCGGCCCAGCCCTATCGCCACCCTTCAATCCCAATCCTCAGCCTCACCTGCCCACCCCGCTCTTGGACGCAGCTCCCAAGCCTCCCGTGGCCACAGCTCACCTATCTGGCCGCACACCCTGTCCACATGGGTCCCACCCTCAGTAATGAATGTGGGGTGGACAGGCTGGGGTGGTCATGCAGTGCAGCAAGCAAACTGAGCTATGCGTAGACTCTTAGTATAACTTTAGGCCTTCCTGGAACTAAGCAATTAAATTGTACAGAATGCCTTGTAAGGCACTGGGAAAAATGAGTGCTGGTTAACCAGGGACAGTAGTTTCCATAGAAGGAAAGGAAGCAAAACCAGAATAGAATTGGAGTACCTTATCTAAGAAGATGAGATAAGAAACTTGAGTATTGGACAATTTGAGATGGGAAAATTACAGAAGTAGTGGACAGAGACGGTGTGTATTCTGTGTTGCCACCCTGGGGAGATGGGAGCAACCTTGGAATTCTTGCTTTGAGTAACAAGGAATCCAGAAACTAACATCCCACACACCCATCGGAGGATCTGAGGCTGGTACCACCTAAGGTCGCTGTTGTAACATCTGAAAGAACTGCTTGCCAGGTAGTATTACAAGGATAATAAGCGTATAATAAGCTGAGGAGTTACTAATAAAGTTCACTTGATACCAAATCATACGAAAGGGTGTGTCAGTCCTTGTGGGTCTGCGGTAAAAGGAATCCTGGGGCAACACGCAGCAGGGCTGGGTCTGGCAGAGCCAACACTGGGGCTGCCAGAAAATGGAGTCCGGCTGCTGTGCTGCTCCAGCCATGCTGTGCACTTGAGGATGTTGGACCAGCCACATGTGCCATGGTGCACACCCCCCCCCCCACTCGCCCCTCGCACCTGTGATCAAGGGTCCTGCTGCGGGCTGGACAAAATGTCTTGGTGGGCTGGATCTTGCCTGCAGGCCATATTTTGCCCACCCCAGCCAGTAACAGAAGCCTTGCTGCTTAGGGTTGAAGGCCTCAACACAGCAAAGCCTAATTACATATCGTTGTTGTCTCAGGCAGAAGGCTTTGAAAGCCTTAAGTGAAGAGCAGCAATATAACAAGATCATGTAGATCAACAGATAACTCAAGAATTGGTGCTATAAAAATCAGGGGTCAGCATCTTTATGGTCCACGAGCGAGATGTGGTCTGTGAAGCAATCTCTTTTGAATGCCTGGAGAAATAGCATTTTTGGATTGAGGCTGGCAGAAGCAGTAAGAGAGAATAAAGGGAGACTGTTCAGAGGAACTTGTAATTTCCATGCCTGGTTGAGCACTCAGATAAATGTGGTTTTGGTGATGGCTAAAGAAATATCAATGAGCCGAAGGATGGACAGCAAGGAGAAAATGCTAAAGCTGATGAGAATGTTGATGGACTCATGGCTAAGGATGGGGCTCTATTTAATATCCTTGATCTAAGGGAATGATTTGTAGGAAAAAATTGAAACATTTGTATACCAATGACTGGAGTTCAAGCAACAAAATCTGAATTATTGGCATGAATATGAAAATTGGTTAAACTTGGATCTAGTGATCACAAGGAAACTGCACTTTAAATAGAAGAAAAAATAATAGGTCTGTAGGCTTTAAATTTCAAAGAGCAAACCTTTATAAATTAATACAACTGTGTACTAAGATGAGCTGGATTGAGGCACTCACAAACCGAGATGAATGCAGAGGTCTAGAAATTTCAGCATTTTTGACAGGAAGAAAAATCCAGGATCTCTGTTTAAGGGAAGGAACTTGAAACCAACTGGAGAATAAATATTTCAATAAATGTAGAAGCAATGAGCAAAAAGCCTACAATGAATGGAAAAAGGACACTTATCTGGAAGTATCAGAATTTCAGTGTACTTGTATTGTAAAATAATTCCAGCTATACTGTGTACCTAATGTTAAATGCTTTGGACTTTGGACTTCTTCAGCATGAATAGTACTGGTGAGATTTAAACTGGTGTAGAAAAGTGCCTCTGGCTTTATTTAAATTCCTTTTAACATCTATTAAGGTAACATAATTATAGCTATATTCCTGTGTCTAGCATTACAATGTTTTTTCTCATGACTAGGAATAAACCCAACTTTTCTGGCCTTTCATTCTTTTAATTTCTGATATGATTTGTTATTTTTAACTTGTGACCTTTGTTTTACTGTGGTATTGGCTTAGTCTGTGCATACTGCTAAATGACCTCATCATTTAGTAGGGCTGTGTTTCATGCTCTACCTGGCACTGTTTATCTTATTTACAGTAGCAGTTAAAAAAGTCAATTTTAAGGTTTCGTCAAGTGGTAAAATAGCATTGGTTTAATTTTAGTTGCTTTTAAACTAATACAAATCCACATGTAGATATTTGTTTCAATTTAAAAGTGATTTTATTGCATACTAGTTTACACCTAATAATGTGAGCTGAAATAGAAAAAGCCACTAGTAAATCATAAAGATATCTAAACTTATAGATGGGGCCTAATTTTGTCCTGCTCTATATCCAAGTTTAAGTCTGTGCATTTAATGTTTAATCGTTTAGACTATTTTACCATTTTTCAACCCTTGTTTTTGGCTATAAGTTGCTCAGCAGACCTTTCTGTCTTGTTTTCTCATTGTTGTTGGCCAGTCTTTCTAAATTTTGCATATCCAGAAACCTAGAATCCAGTGTTTTGAAAACTTTTTCCCTCAGCATGACCCAATTTATGACTCCATTTCCTCAGCATGGCCCCTCACTCCCAACTCGCAGCCCCCCAGAATCCCAGGTGCCCGTCACTCCCCACCTACAGTCCCCAGGCCCTGGGGGTGCTCCTCACTTCCAGGGCCCTGGCCCTCAGCCCAGCCCTCAGCCCACCCCAACAGCGGCTGAGCCCCAGCTGCCACCCACATGAAGCAGCAGCTGCTGAGGCCAGAGCACCATGCCCAGCTCCCTGTCTTGCTGTGCCCTGTCATCTCCCCCGTGGGCAGCAGTTGAAGCAGAGCCTGG
>NW_017728943.1:129990916-130006047 GCF_001723895.1 Crocodylus porosus
TGTCTGCTGTAAGCTTGGGGCTCCCCGCCCTGTTACCCTTCCCCCGGGCCTCTGCAGCCCAGTGGGCAAGACCTGGTATGGGAGAGACCATGTGCCCTGACCTCACTCGCTGACATTGCGACTCCGTTTGCTGTCACAACCCACAGTTTGTCAACTGCTAGTATATCCCATTCTTGATATTACTGCTGTTACATTAACAAGATTCATCCCACACCTCCTTTCTTCAATATTCTTGTTATTGGATTGCTTCTTAAAATTCTGGCATGTCTTTTGAAAGTTTTTCAAAACTTATCTTGTACGCGAGTTTTGTTTTCATGTTTTTTTTGGTTTTTTTTTTCCAAATCTCTTTCTGTATCAAAATTTTCGGACTAATAAAAGGCACAATTGTGTTTCAGGTAAAATAGGTACACCTACACTGACTGTTTTAACTCAAAGCAGTAAACTGAAGGTTGATATCTTCCACCCTGCCTGTCCACCTGACAATCTTCTTGACTCTTGTGATGAAGTTGAATATCTAGTGTATTTTCAGGACCATGAAAATCAGGTACTTTTTAGATTATATATTTGAAAAGGGCAGTATACTTTATACAGGAGATCTGTTAACAAATAATCTATATTTGTATTTTAACTTTAAATTATATCTACCACAATTGAGCTTTGATTTCGAGAAATTATTAAGAATTACATTTGGAAACTGAATCCATGATATTTTAATGTAGAGGCCTAATCCATTCTCTGTGAATGTTCATGGCATGCAATCCGTTTATTTCTGCAGAAGCTTTTTTGTGTGTCCCCATTTAGTCACCTAATCCATCAAGGTTTTCACTTAGTATTCCTTGATATGTTGAGTACCATGGTTGAAATAGTGGGAATACTTCTGTCCTCCTTATTCAGTAACATAGTTCATTGTTCTGTCCATTGTACTTCATTGACATTTTTCAAGTATTGCTTTCAATTTTTTTAAATTTTTAAAACACCCCCAAAAATATGTTTTCTTGCAGACTGAAAAACTTAAGACAGACTTGGAATCATGTGAGGAGCTTAAATGCAGTATAAGCCTTCCAGTTGCTTCTGCAGGTTTAACCTACTGTGTCTCAGCTGAAGTTAATTCATGGTGTGGAATGCGTGGTGACCAGTCAAATGAAACGTGTCTTCATGTTCCTGTGAAATGGCAACTAGGTAAAAAAAAAAAAAAAAAATTTTAATAACCCGATCCACAATGTCCATACAGTGGACATTTTAAAACATTTGTGACCAGCTTTGTGGTTTTCTACTTGGTTGGTACCATAATGTTTTTGTTGTGTTGGATAATTAACAAATAACAAAGGTACCATTAGGCAAGTTCTGTAGTTCCAGAGGCTTCATACCTATCTTCCTACAAGTGATTTATTTGACCAGGTAAAACATGTAGAGTTGAGGAATAATAAACATGAAAAATTAGAGCAAGCATATAAATTTTCTTCTGAATTTGCTTGGGCCTGAGACAAATGAGTGACCTTCTTGCTGCATGTTAAATATAATATTGTGGCAGGGCACTGGGCATGTTTACCACTTTAAAAGAGCCAGACTTACTGTAGAGCCCCAACAGGTGAGGCCAATCCGGCTAAGGAGTCAGCGGACTCTGAGGCTGACAGCTGGGGTGTATTAGGAGAGGCCTCACATGACTGATGAGGGGGCGGCTTGCTGGCAGGAGCCTGGGCTAAGACAGGGCATGAGTCCAGGCTTGGAGGATGGCTGCAACACCAGAGCAGCTGAGGGAGCATCACTTACCAGGAAGAAGACACCAGCTCCTGAGGACCATCTGTACCACCAGAGGATAGGGTAGGAACTATTAGGGAGGTAGAGGTTCCTAGGGACCCAGAGTGGGGTCCATATCCTTGCAAGGGGCTGAGTGATACTTGTGTTAAGAGCTAGGCCAGTCCAGAGGGAAAGAAGTCTGCATACCTAGAGCCCCGGGAGAAGGCAGGCCTGCCCTGGGAGAGAGGGGCAGAGGTAACTAGGGCCTAGAAAGAGGCTAGGCCTGCTCAGTGAATGGCCATAGCCTGGGAGAGGGGAAGAACCAGACCAGCCCAGAGAGCAGGACAAAGTCATCAGGCCACAGAGATTAACTAAGTGGGACAACAGAGCTAAGGCCAGAGCATGTGAGATCGGGTAAAAGGCCAGAGCGTACCTGAACAGCAGGGGTGGATATGATCCAGAAAAAGAGGTACCTGAAGGGGGCCCAGGAGGGAGGACCCAGGATGGGAGAGGGCTAATGGCCAATGTTACTGGTGCTGAGGACTTTGACTGGCCAGGGCCTGGGCCTATGGGGGCCTAAAGGGTGAAATAGACTACTGCAGAGGCAGCCAGAGCTGCAGAGAGCCTGACACCTCAACTGGCCTGGTAATGGGGCCAGGGCCTCAGGGAGGGAGAAAGTCCTGAAGGAATGGGACCACTACAGAGAAGTAGGGACCAGGGCCATCATAGCTCATGGCAGTCATCCAAGGAGTATTGGTAGTGGGTTGGGGCCAGGAGAACTGTGACATGGAGTCAGGGCCAGAGGGCCTGATAACGCCCAGGAGAGGGCCACAAGGAAAGATACTAAGACCAGATAGGCCTGATGATGGCCTTGGGTAAGACCAAAAGCTGCACCCTGCTGGGGTTGGTTGACGTGGTAGGCCTGCCTCTTGCAGGACAGCCCCCAGTAAATGCCACGCCTATGTCACTCCAGTGAAAGGTGAGGGTGGGGTGCCAGAAAACCTCAGCCCCCACTGCCTTGTGGGTTACCCCATGGAAGGGGAAGGCTAATGGAGCTCACCCTAACAGAAAGGTGAGGGGCAGGAAGGAAGAGCATCTGGGCCATGGGGTCCAGCTGCCCTGTTAGGGATGTGAGGAGGCCTGACCAGAACAGAGCTGTGTCTGGATGAAATGGAGAAGGCCTGAGCAAGCTGGAGCCAGGTCTGTGAAGGGAAGAAGGCCTGAGCAAACCAGAGCCAGGTCTATGTAAGATAGGATAGGCCTGAGCAAGCCAGAGGTAGATTCAGGTGACACTGAGAGGGTCTGAGCAGGCCTGAGTCAGGTTTGAGGACAATTGAGAAGGTCTAGATAGGAGTGAGCCAGATCTCAGTGTAGCTGAGGACAAAGCTGAGGGGCCTGAGTAGGGCCTTGAGTTAATAGGCCCAAGATGAGTTGAGGACTGAGTTATAAGGTGGCCCAGTAGGAGCACAAACCAGATGTGAATAAAGTAAACTAGATATGATGACTGAGTACAGCCCAGCGTAGGCATGAGTCAAGCTGTGTCCCAGTTGGGGGCAGTAATTGGATGTGATAGCTGAATCCATTCCAGTTTGAGGCATGAGCTAGAAGGTGGCCCAGATGTGACAAACTGTATTCCATCTGTGAGGCATGGAACACGAGGTATTGGAGGTGAGGAGCCGTGTTTGGCTCATAAGGCCACAAAGAGTAGTCGTTACAGTTACAATCAAGGCAGCCTCCCACAGTGTATATATTTACAAGAACAATAAGGCATGGCGGGTGAGTATGGGGCGAAGTATCCTGAGAACAGGGTGGGGAGAGAATTTTTTTTTGGGGTGCCCTGACACCACCCTGTCACAAATATGTAAATATAGTGATGAGAGTTTAACAGTGGTGAGAGGTTTTTTTGTGAGGTGACGGGTGCTGTTAGAGTGGTGGTGTAGGCATGATGCCTCTGGAATTATGAAAGGTAAGGATTTTTTGGGGATGATATCTTTTATTGGACCAACTGTATAGTTGGGATAGTTGGACAGACTTTCAAATGCAAAACATTCTTCTTCAGTTCTGGACTCCATTCAAAAGTTTGTCTAACTTAATTGCAGTTATACAGTTTGTCCAATAAAATATACCACCCAAAAAAGCCCTCATCTGTTGTATATTTGTCTTGCTAACTCTTATTAAAATGCTTTTTAATGATGAAATCTGAATGAAACAAGAACATGTGTTTGTGACACCCAGTTTGTAAACCCATAGTTCCAGCAGATAAAATTTCAGCTGTTCAAAAAATGAAAGTTATATGAGACCTCTAACTGGAAACTTTCTGTGGTGAGATTATTCTGTGTTATTTGTGAGCACTGGGGGAATAGTGTGATGGCTTCACCAAAACAATAAGGTGGATGTAAAATTGCTTGAAAAAAGTGATTGGTTTACTGTGAAACTCTAAGTATTTGTTAGGTTGCTGAAAGGTAGGGCTTGTATTGGGCCTATTAGTATTAAGCATTTATTTTTCATTAGTGACTCATGATGAAATAAAGCGAAAACTTAATCTCTGGCTGACACCAAAGTAGGAGATATTGCAGGCATGTCAGAGGATAGTATTAGGATTGAAAATGATTGCTAAATTAGAAAAATCATCTAAAGTCAATGAAATAACATTCAAAACACAACAAGGTACTGTATTTTCTTACATACAACACGCCCTGGGATAAGTTGCATACATAAGTTGTTTTTGAAAGACAGAATGAAAAAAAAAGTCTTTCCTTGTGGTAAATAAGTGTATAGTACAGCTGTGCCTGCTCATTTTTCTGCTCCCTGTGATCTTGTGCAGACTTCATTTTTGCTGTTGGAGCAGAAATTGCTGTTGCCATATTTCTTCACATACTTTATATGCTTCAATTTTCAGCCTCTGGGTTTTGGGGAAAGGGTGTGTATCTCATGCAAAGAAATACAGTATGACATTTTCAGAAGAGATAATCAAATGCACAAATCCAAAATTGGATGTTACTAAGAGAGATCTGTAACACTAGGTCAGTCATTGATTGAACATAAGCAAACAACATGGTGCTATTGCTAAAAAAAAAATATTCTTCAGGAACACATAATATTACATGGAAGATGTGCAGTGTAATTCTTGCTTTCTGCTTCATGTTGGTGAAGCCTCAGCTGGCATGCTGTGTCCAGTTTTAACATCACACTTATATGAAGAAGTAAACAAATTAGTGTCTCAAGGAGAGAAACAGGAACAGGTGCTTTAGGATTTTTAGATTATAAGAGAGGACAGAGGAAATGGGTTGTTAGAAATTATGATTATTAGTTCTCTGGATCCCTCCAGTGAAACGCAAGTATTTTGGTTGTATTTGTAGAAGAAAGAAGGGCACATGGACAAGTTTCCATGAAACTAAGCTAAGGCAAGAAGATTTATTTGCTATAAAGGTTGTGAGTCATTTCTATTTTAATATTATCTAGATGTTACAGAAATGTGTTGATTTAACAACGAACTTTGTTCTTACTTTCAAAA
This sequence comes from Crocodylus porosus, assembly GCF_001723895.1. NCBI lineage: Eukaryota > Metazoa > Chordata > Crocodylia > Crocodylidae > Crocodylus > Crocodylus porosus. The sequence continues at coordinate 129,996,168 of NW_017728943.1, forward strand.
TTAGCAAATATTTTAATTGGGACTGCTGCTTTCCTTGCTTTTGGACTAATTTTGGCATCATACTATGTTTACAACCAGCTAAAGAAGAAAAATATTAAACTTCCCAAGTCTCTGGTGAGTTCACATTACTGTTCAATAATAAATAGTATTTCATTTATTAAAATCCAACAAACTCAGTCTTATAATCAGTATATTATTTGAAATTCCTAAGAAGCAGCATGTAGGGGAGAGAGAAATAAACAGAGCAGCTTACAATAGAACTAAAATGTTAACTCAAGTATGCTTAATTTCTATATAGGCTATGTTAAGTAACTCTTCTTTCTTATAACTGTATGGATCCTTTAAACTTCTGGGTCTTGTCTATTGTCTCATCTTCCATGATCTTATATATATACTCAGGATTTATAAGCATTGTAAGCTTTGTAAGAATTTACTCTCTTTCAACAGTAGGTTTTACCTTTTTAACTGAGTTGACTCCTAGTCGATTTGTTTTCAAGAATTTAGCAGTCCAAGTGCTTGTTCACAGATATGTTCCAGTGTTAGTGTGCTGGTCATACATAGATCCTAATGGGAGACTCGGGCTGTGTACACATGTTCAGATGATCTGGGGGAGTTCCCCCAGGTCTGTTTTCTGGTAGAAGAACTTAGACTCAACAAATATTCAAATGTTGAGCCCTGGAGGAGCAGAGAGCTTGCAGCACTGACACTGAACAGCCAAGGGGCTCTTGTGCGTATATGTCAGTGTTCTCTGTAAGTGCCATCAGTCAGTCTGAAGCTGGGTGGAGCAGAGCGTAGGGCAGCCCAGATTTGCTGACCCAAACTGTTTAGTGTCAGCCTGTCTCTTTGCAGCACAATGTGAAGGGATTGTGAAGTGGATGTGTTCTGTTCCCTGTTTGGCTGGAGCAGTAGAGTTCAGTCCATGCAATGCACTATCTCTTGGGGTGGGGGGGCACCAAACATCCTGAGATGCTGGAAGACTATGCTTCAGCATCTCCCACAAGGGAAACTGTACAGACATTTGCTTTCCTAGGAGAAAGACTTAGTCTGGAGAAGAGAAATGAGGGGGATTTGATAAATCTTCAAATACCTGAAGGGCACTTCCAGAGATTATGGTGATAATCCTGTCCTTTGTGGCCACAGAATCATCTAGGAGCAATGTCCTCAAGCTGCTGCCAGGAAAATTAGGTTGGAGATTAGGAGGAACTTTCGGACTATGAGGTGGTCAAGCATTGGAACAGGCTACCTAGAGAACTTGTGGAATCTCCATCCCTCTAATATTTGCTATATATGTTAGGCAGACACTTGGCTGGCATGGTTTAGTCAGGCCTGGATTAGATGACCCCATGAGGTCCCTTTAAAACCCTACTTTTCTAGGATCCTATGACCCACACATGAATCTCTTCAGTCTTTTAGCTTTCAGATGATTTGCAAGAAGCAAGATATCCTTGATACGAAGAAAACTATTACTGCTTCAGATAGCTCGGGTTTTATTTCAGATGTGTTTCTGGTCCCTAGGTTTCGGAACTTGTACATACTGCTCATCTACAAGACTGAAGAATCTTATGTGGAGGTAGTGAAGCAGAAATTGATAGCCCTGGTATAGACAATAGTCAAGATAGTTTTCATATCTTGTCAATTTCAACATCCCATAGTCTTACCATTGCCCCCAGGCATAATTTTTCAGTCATGTTTAGGTCTTGTACCCACTCATGGTGCAACCCTCAATTCTAAATTAAGCTGTCTTTAATGAAGTTGTTGGTTAAAAGTTCAGTAAATTTTCATTCATAGGCAGACTGTTTGATATGTTTAGCTATCTAAGAGGAAAAGATTCTGTATATAATATCATTGCTCTCAGTTATTTTCTTCCAGCTCACAAGTCTGACATACATTATTCTGATAGGAATAGGCATCAGATCAATGAAATTACACACCCATCATGAACACAATTATAAATTTAAATTTTTCCCTCACACTATTGTAGCAAGATTCTTAAAATTTCTGTTCAGGATTTATCCTCCTGTAATTAAGTCTTTCCATCCATGGGACCTTAATTTAACAATTTCTGGTATCCTGCTCCCTTCTCTGTTCTCCCCAGCTGCCCACCAAAAATAGAATTTCTTTGTTTCCTGTTCCATTTAGCAGCTGAGCGGTATGGTAGAATATTTGTCAAGGAACTCGGGGGTGGGGGAGCTGTGTGATGTCAAGTCTCACTCTATCTGCTGTCTTCTGTAAAGACAAGGTCTTACTGAAACTACATCCAGTTCGTTCAAAGGTTTCTGCCTCCTTAAATCAGATTATCTATCAGCTGGTATTTTTTCTTAAACTGCATACCTGCAAGGGTGAGAGGCCAAATTCTGTCAAGGGTCAAGAGATGTGCATAGTTCAGAAGTTTCTGCAAGTGCCCTTTCATTCTTTGTATGTATGCAGCAGTTTATTTTGGCTTGGAGAATCTTCTAATTGGATTTCAGTGTGTGTTTGTGATCAGTCAAGCAATAATACTCGGCATCGTAAACTATCATTGTAAAAAAGTTATCTTTAGCCTCTGTGAGGAACGTTTCTGTTGTCAACATGTATAGGACAATGATATGGTACTGGTTTTCTCTCAGTACATTTACACAGTTTTAAGCAGTTGAGGAAATATCCAAGGATAACTCAAGGACTGGCAAAGCATTTTCAGTCTCCGTTTAGAAGCCTTTACTGTGCTGGAAAATTGCCCCAAAAACATGTGCATACACACTTAGTGAAATGGTAGTATTAGAATGTGCTCTCCATATGTTTCACAATCTTTCCTCAGTTCCTGCTACTTTAAAGGCCCTCAAGATACTGGTAATAAAGGAGATGAGATGCCTATCCCAACTGCCTTTTCTTTACAGTTGGATGTACGAATAACATGGGGCCATGTACGCACTCAACAAATATTGCTAACCAACAGTTTCCAATTCAAGTGCACTAGGTGTGTGACAGTGAAATATGTGTATGTTTGCACGTGTGCACAACACAGAAAAAATATAGTTATTGTAAGGTGGTATGTTAATTCTTAAACTATTAGTCTGAGTTGTAACGAGAAGTTTAATTGCTAGAAGGCTTGATAGAAAGGCCAAGTGGGTTCAAATTTCTTACTAGAGCTGGAAATTATGTCAGTAAAAGACATAACATATGATTGTTGCTAAATTTCAAGGAACCTTTAGCACCTGGCTATGAGAAATCTCCTTGCTGGTGCCAGGAAATGTCTGCTGTGGGAATTTTTTTTCCTCTTTAACTTCCTTGTTTTGTAAAAAGATGAGTAGGCGTGTCTTTGTTTCAATTCTTGCTTTGTTCAGAGCAAGGAGCAGCACAAAGGCTGAAGATACCTTCCTAACGTGGAGGCTTAGGCCATGTGTAGACAAAACTAGAGACGTGTATGCATGACACTTAAAAGCGGGCTAAATGTTTTTGCACCACTTTAATGGTGTTGGTGTTTGTATGCCTTGGTGGGGTATTGCGCATTGCTTCCAGCTGCTGTAGGAAATTCAGCGGTGTAATGCACCTTAAATGACTTGGGGCACAGCAAACTAAAACTCCTTCAAAGAGTTTTAATTTGCTGCCCCTCCAGCTGCAGAGTGAAGTGCTGGGCTCCGTGCAGCACCACAGCTCTGCAGGAAGCCCTGCAGGCAGCCTGGCAGCAGCCCAGGAAGGCAAGCTCTGCCCAAGAAAAGCAGCAAGCCTTTATTTATTTTATTTCCCGCCCCCCCCCCGGGAGCCTGCCTGCCTGACCTGTGCGGGGGCCCTGTGCTTCCCTCCACAGATGTGGTGCCCCCTAGGACTGCCCAAACTGGGTGCTTGTGGGCAGGTGCCACCTGGAGGGGGTGGGGGGCTGCAGCTGCTGCAGAGGGAAGCACCAGCCCTCTCCCGCAGCCAAGGGAACAATCTGCCCGCCAGCGGCTCACCCCCCCTCCCCGCTGGAGGGGCAGGTAAGTCAGCAGGGTGTGTGCATGACACAGGGGTTAAATCAGTCCTAAATTGAAGCCGTGTTTTTTAAAACCCACTGCTTCAATTTAGGGCCTCCATTTTATCTACACGCACCTTCAGATCCCAATAAGGGATAATCTGTAAATGTATCTTTTCTTCGTTTACCTTTGAACTGGTATTGAGAAGTCAAAACTGTTATAGGTGCAAATGTTTTAGCAACAATAGAATTTTTTCTCCTTTTTGTTAATAGTTTTACACAATTTTATTTAAATTTCACTTCTTGTGGTTACATATTATATTTATAAAGTGAATTCTTTCCCCTTGCAACAAATTTTAAGGATATGTTTGAGTTGGATTTTATCTGTTCGAAATGGCAGGGTCAAATAGGTTTAATATTAAAAGTCCAGTATTTTGTATCCTAACCTCTCATACCTCTTTTTCTCTTCTCTCAACTTCTAAGCAGTAGCTACTTGTCCATTAACTTTCAGGTTGCCTTTTGTTTATATACCTATGCAGAAAAGGGACCCTAAATCATCTTTTGCTCACTTTGTGTTGCATGAAGTTTAAAGTATCTGGAGAGATGGATGCCTGAAAGGCTGAGCTCTTGGTAGCTTAAAATTGCTACTTTTATGTCTTCAGTAATTATAAATCCAAGAAAATAAATTGATCCCAAGGTACCTTGTATCTTTTTCAGCAAGTTACACTACTTCTCCTCTCCCTGCTGTAAAGCCCTAATAACAACTTGTAATGAGGGAAAAAGACTTTTTTTGAGGTTCTTGATAACTAGTTGTGGATTTGATACTTTTTTTCTTATCTCACGTAAAAGGCTTATAGCCAGTCAGTGTCAAGGCCATAGGTGACATAACCTCTACTGGACTCTGTTTGCAAACTCTGACTTGAATTCTGGTGTCCTGGAATTTTAAAATTTATATTATAACTTTGTATTTGTTTCCGACTCTTTTTGACTGTTAGAGACTGAAAGTAATAAACTGCTAATGTATATGCAAATAAAAATATTTGTCTTTACCTTTTAAGGTCGCTGTGGTAAGAAACCTGAACGCACGCCACACTTTAGAACAAGAAACAAAGTATATCTCTGTCATAACCTCATCATCAGCCAAGATGCCAGTATGTGATAAGGTAACTGTGATAGAAGAAGAACAAGTAACTAGGACTCCTAGCCGTGAGGACAGCTGTGAAGAAGCATGCTCTCTCAATTCCCAGGAAACATCAAGCACAACAGAAGAGGGGGGCATTCAAGGAAGCACTTCACAGTTATCTCCTAATACTGAACAGAGTTCTGATGTAAAAGATAACTATTTTACTTCTAATAGTAGCCAAATGGAATTGCATGAGGAGCTTTCTTCAAACTCCAAGCCCCTCACCACTGATACTCAAACCTCAATGAACCAAATGAAGTTTTCTGGCTATGACAAACCTCATGTGCCCTTAGATATGCTCATAGATGTTGGTGAAGAGGAGTCTGTGACTGAATATAAACACTAACTGCAAGGTTGACTGTAACATTTAGCCATGAGTTGAGAAGAACAGCATTACTGAGGACTATACAATGTCACTTGTAATCCTTGTATTGACATCTTGAAGTTTTTGCAAACTTCCAGTATATGACTTCTTAAAACAGAATCCTGAAAATTAAGTGGGAATCATAATAGAGATCGATGCTAATGTAGCTGACAGCATAACAAGTAAGTCTAGTAACCTGTCAATTTTCAGAAGTATGTATATAACACAGTTCTATTGTCTGCTATAGCAATCAGTGCTTTGTTAATGGTAGTGTACAAGTAAAGAACTTTCATATTCCTAAAGGCTTTGTGGAAGGAAGGCAAGTCATTTGTGCCTTCCTGGCCCTTTTACACATCTTCCTTCTCAAAAGGACAATGGGACAATTTAGCGACAATGGGAATTTTTAGTCCCTTTGTCAGTACTATTTTGGAAATCAGCTTTCCTTTTTTATAGAACAATTGTCTTATCAAAGAACTTTCTAGCACGTTCTATCTTTTGCTAAATCTTTTTACATTAAGAATCATTTATGTACTATATATTGATTTTTGGAACGTGAGTAGATGACCTAGACCAGAATTGATGGTATCCTCTCTGGAACAACAATAATCTCTGTAAGCCGGCATTAATCGAAACAGTGCATACCACTTCCTTAAAAAGCATGTACTGTGAATATTAACATTTTTGTTGAAACAGCTATCTTTTATGTTTGCAGGTTTATTAATTTGTTTTGCATACAGCGCCTGTATTGTGCAATTCGTATGTTACCCTTGGGGAAAGTGGTATGTTAGCATGCTGAGTAATAATCAGGAAAAAGTTACTGTTGAACACAGAAGCCCTCTTAGGAAAGAAGTTCTAAAAATGATTAACTATTTTTCCTCAAAGGAATGTAATTTACATAAATTAATGGAACTCTTAGCAATCTTTTTTTTTTTGCCAGATTGAAAATATTTACCATTCTTTGTCAACCATTAGGACAAGAAGATATTTTTGGTAATTTGCTGTAGTTACTTAATTTGATCACTTGATGGCGTTCTGGATTCTAAAGTTTAAAGCCATCAAAATGGAAATAGATTTTGATTTTTTTTCTCTGTTCTAATGAAAGGCTTCCGAGGCCAGCTGATCACAGTTTTAAATAGTGTATTACTGGAGATGATATACCCTGCTTGTAGGAAGTATTTAAAATTACAGTGAAGTGTTCTGACTTTCCTGAATTAAGGTGTCTAACTTTGCAGGTAGATTATGCATACATAGTTCGAAGCCTCTTTGGTTTAAATAGCAAATACACTTTTTACATGTATTGTAAGTGGCTCCCCAATAGAATGGAATATCACAGTGATTTGCTCATGATCCAGGTTGAATTGCTTTATTTTGTACTTGGTATAAGGAGTGTTTCTGGGTTTGGGGATTTTTTTTTCCTAAATATGAATAGCAATAATCATGATGGTTTGGAAGTCTCCTTATTTACAGTTATTCTAGTTGTTGGCAGCTCTGTATTTGTGCCACTTTTCACTCCTAAAGGCTGTTCCTTCTTCAAAAAATACTCTGTGCCTGTTGTATCAAGAATTCTCTTATTACCTGTAATTGAACACTTTCTCCGAAACTATGTTCGTTCAGTCTGTCAGTAACCTGTTTCCAGTTAAAGAATGTTTTGTTCTCTAAGTTGTGTTTTCTTTGTGTAAGTGATTATTCAAGCTGACTGTTGTGAAAATTGCTCTGCAGTCTGGCTTGATAAAGAACTTGCATGCAAGAACTCTTTCCATAAGTTGATTTGACAATTACTCGTGCTCCAGCTGTGTCAGAACTTTAATGTGATAAGTAGTAGGCAACCATCAATCCTCTGAATCATGGTGTACATACAAGAAATCTAGTTAAGTGTGTGATGAATTCGCTTGTACGGAGTCCTGTGACCATCACACCAAGACCTTCAATGTGTACACCTAGCAAGAATTGGGAGATGTTGAGGCTGCCCAAGACCTACCATCCCCCCTGAGACAGAATCTAGAGGCCAGATCAGGTCCAGACATTCAGTGCTTTCATGGTTTGTAGCTTCTGCTGTAGATCAGCAAACACCTCAGTGACAGTATATTTCTGTTAAGGCGACATCCCTTAGCCTTTCTCCAACCAGAAGACTCACAAGGCACTGGGGGCTAAGGTTTTGAGATGCCTTATATTCACCTTACTCTGGAGATTGCAACATTGTGGTATTTGATAAGAGCTACCCCACTACGAGTAACCCTACCATAATGCTACCAGGCCTTCCAGTCAGATGCAGTTTATGGTCATACCCAGGATCAAATGTGATATGTAAATATTGATAATTAGGGCAATATCTGTTGTTTGCTAACAATGTTTTCAAGAAGAAATATTTTATATAGTACTCCACAAAAAAACCCAAACAAATATAAAGATTGTTTCTACAGAAACTTTTTTTTTTTTTTTTTTTTTTTTGGTTAGGTAAAACAAGATTATAGGTTTCATAGAATTGTATTTCTTGAGAAATGCTAACCATAAAGTTAAACTTTCAGATGTTAAACTAACTATGAAACAGTTATTATTATTTTCTAAATATCTAGGCACTTTAGTTTTGGCTAAGTAAATAACATAACCAAATATAATTTGTAAATAGTGTAAAGTATTTGTGGGTTTTTTTTCTTGAATAAAAAAATTCAGAGAAATTTGGGTGTCTTGTGGTCTTAACTACAGAACCTCTGAACCTTGTACTACTGACCAAAGCCATTGCAGAACCCCTGGCAAAACTCTTCCACAAGTCATGGTGCTCTGGAGAGGTCCCTAAGGACTGGAAGAGGGCCAGTGTTGTGCCCATCCACAAGAAGGGCAGGAGGGAGGACCTGGGTAGCTATAGGCCAGTCAGCCTAACTTCCATCCTAGGGAAAATCCTAGAAAAGTTCATCGATGAGTCTATCTGTGATAAGCTTACAGAAGGTAAGATGCCAAATGACAGCCAGCATGGCTTTGTCAAAGGCAGGCCTTGCCTTACCAAACTCAACTCCTTCTATGACCAGGTAACTCACTACCTGGACACGAGAGCAGATTGACTTCCAAAAGGCCTTTGAGATAGTCTTCCACAATGTCCTTACAAGGACTTTGTGGAGGATTCTGGGCTTAACTTGGAGACAGACAGGTGGGTGAGAAACCGGCTGCAGGATGGAACCCAGAGAGTCATCATGAACAGATCTGTGTCATCCTGGCAAGAAGTGGGCAGCGGTGTCCTGCAGAGGTCAGTGCTCAGTCCAGTACTTTTCAACATCTTTAACAATTTGGATGTGTGGGTGAAAAGCTCACTGGCCCAGTTTGTGGATGACACCAAGTTATGGAGGAGCATGGTCATGCTTGAAGATAAGCTACATATACAGTCAGACCTAGACAGGCTAGCAAGTTGGGCGGATCAGAACCTGGTAAAGTTCAACATCAAAAAATGTAAAGTGCTCCACCTCGGAACGAGCAAACTCCAACATGCTTACAGACTTGGCGGCACCAAACTGACTAGCACCACGAATGAAAGGGACCCGGGGGTAATAATAGACCACAGTATGAATATGAGCCAGCAGTGCAATGCTGTAGCCAGTAGGGCAAATGATACTCTGGCATGCATTGATTGATACATCTCCAGCAAAACCAAGGAGGTGATTCTTCTGCTCTACTGGTGAGACCGCAGCAGTACTGCATCCAGTTCTGGGCACCACACTTTAACCAGGACGCAGACAAGCTTCAGAGAGTCCAAAGAAGAGCCACCCATATGATCAGTCTTAAAAGGCAAGCCATACGAGGAAAGGCTGAGGGATCTGGGACTCTTCAGCCTGAGGAAAAGGCTGAGAGCGGACCTGGTAGCAGCTTACTGCTACACTAGAGGAGTACATCAAGGGCTCACTGAGGGGAACTGTTCATCAGGACACCCCAAGAGAAAACCAGGAATAATAGCCACAGACTCCTGGAAGACTAATTCAGGCTCAACATTAGGAAAGACTTCTTCACAGTCAGGGTGTCCAGACTGTGGAATAAGCTCCCTCCATAGATGGTGCAATTGGTTACCCTGGAAATCTTCAAGAGGATACTGGGCAGTCACCTTGCTGAGATCACCTGACCCCCTCAGTTATCTTTCCAGCTTGGTGCAGGGGATGGATGTAACAATCTTCAGAGGTCCCTTCCAGCCTTACAATCTATGAATCTACTGTTGCAATGGTTTAATGCATTGTTACAATCAAACACTGTTAAGAATTAATAACATTGTACATGTAAGGAATGTATACAGTCAGCTATTGTATTTGACTTGTCAGATAAAGTAACGTGGAAGAATTAGTCTTTCATAGACATCAGGGCTGGAAGGGACCTCGGGAGATCATCGAGTCCAGCCCCCTGCCCAAAGGGCAGGAAGTCAGCTGGGGTCATA
>NW_017728943.1:130006058-130023803 GCF_001723895.1 Crocodylus porosus
GGGGCTTGACCCGGCCCACCTCCACGCAGCCGCCTCCTCCCAGGGAGCAAGGAGTTAACCCCTTCCCACCATGAGCCCACTTACCTCCAGCTGTGCTGGGGGTCGGCAGGGGGCTCTGCGGCTGCTGAGGGGGTGTCTGCTCCGGAGCCTAACTGAGACTAAGTTAAACTAAGGCTGCTTCACTGGGTTTTAAAAGATGCTTTTAATACCATCTCCTTGAAGTCAATAGTTTCATCTTGGAAGAAGTTAGTCTTTTGTATAGTTGTAAGATGGTTATTTTGCTATGCAACTTTTTTTTAATGCTGTTGCAGGAGGATAAGATTGTGCAAACCAAGGACTGTCTGAGACCTGTCTGCCCCAGTCTAGGGTGTTAGCTTACACCACTTCTTTCTGCTCAGTAGTTGCTGCCTATCAAGATCAAATGTAGGGTGGCTATATTTCCTATCTTCACTGGTATGGTCCCATTCTGGCATAGTCCCATTTTCATCATTGGTCCCAAGCATTGCAATAAACTGACAATATTCCTGGAACCACTGCTGAAAATGGAACTGTTTGTCCCCCTCTTCCTCTTCCTCTTCCTACCTGGAAACAGCTGAGGGAGCCAGTGACCAAGGAGCTAGCAAACAGAGGCTGCAAAGAGGGTAAGCAGTTTGCAGGCCATGGGCGACTGGTGCCTCCCAAGTCTGGGGGGGCACAAGCAGGGGGGAGGGAGCAGCAGCAGCTGAACATGGCAACTGGGGGGTGGTCCCCCAGCAGTCAAGCGCAGTGGCAACATAAGTGCCTGGAATTCTGCATGCAGCACTTCTGCCACTGATGTCTTGCCAACGGAGCCAATTTCAGGGTGGGGCACAGGCGCTCTCCATGCCCCCCTCCCAGCCGGAGCACTCTTGGAGCACATCCCCCCACCCCCAGTGCTCCTTCTAGGGATCACATATGTTGCAGGCAGTTTGCTGGGAGCAACAAGAAGAAAAGGAATAGAAGCCAGGCACCAGATGCCATCTAGGAAAGGTAAGTGATCCAGAACTGCCTATGCCTTTGGTTTGCTGAGTGTTTGGTGAACTGTGCGTGTTTGAGGCATGTGCTCACAAAGAGGAAGATTTGGTGGGGAATGTAGTAGCGGATGGCAACTTAGGCAGTAGTTACCAGAAGATGATTGAGTTCAGGATCCTGGGGAAAGGAAGGTTTGGAGAACAGCAGAGTAAGGACCCTGGACTTCAGAAAAAAAGACTTTGACTCACCTAGGGAACTCATGGGCAGGATCCCTTGGGAAGTCAGTCTGAGGGAGAGAAGAGTCCAGGAGAGTTGGCTATACTTTTAAAAGAAGCCTTACTAAGAGTACAGGAACAAGCCATCTCAATGCACAGGAGGACTAGCAAGTATGGCAGACCAGCTTGGCTTAGCAGGGAACTCTTCAGTAAATTAGGTCAGAAAAAGGAAGCTTATAAAGAAGTGGGAACTTGGGCAAATAACTAGAGAAGAGTGTAAGAGCATTGCTCAGGCATTCAGGGATGAAGTCAGGAAGGCCCAAGTGCAATTGGAGTTGAAGCTAGCAAGGGATGTGAAGGGTAACAAGGGTTTCTACAAGTATGTCGATAGCAAGAGGAGGAACAGAGAAAATTTGCGTCCCTTACTGAATGGTGGAGGGAACCTTGTGACAGAGGATGCATAAAAGTCTGAAGTGCTCAGTATCTTTTGTGCCTCAGTCTTCACAGGCAAGGTCAGCTCCCAGACTACTGCACTAGGCAGCACAGTTCGCGAAGGAAGTAAGCAGCCAACAGTGGCAAAAGAACAGGTTAAGGACTATTTAGAAAAGCTGTACATATACAAGTCCATAGGGCTGGATGGGATGTACCCAAGGGTGCTGAGGGAGTTGGCTTGCAAAGCCATTGGCCATCATCTTTGAAAATTCATGGCAATCAGGAGATGTCCCAGATGATTGGAAAAGGTCAAATATAGTGCCTGTATTAAAGAAAGGGAAAAAGGAGTATTCAAGGAACTACAGACCAGTCAGCCCCACCTCCATCCCTGGAAAAATCATGGAGTCCATCCTCAAGGAATCCATCTTGAAGCACTTGGAAAAGAAGATGATTAGGAACAATCGGCATGGATTCACCAGGGGCAAGTCATGGTTGACCAACCTGATTGTCTTCTATGAGGTACCTGGCTCCATAGATGCAGGGAGACCAGTGGATGCAATATACCTTGATTTTTAGCAAGGCTTTAGATATGGTCTCCCACAAAATTCTTAGCAAGCTAAGAATGGACTGTAAGGTGGACAGAAAAGCAGCTGGAGCATCAGGTTCACAGAGTAGTGTGGAAGAAATCAAACTGCGTTGTGGCTGAATCAGAACCGACAGAGCCAGCTTTTCTTTATTTAGGGCTATACTGTGATCACAGGGAGAATTCCATACAGCAAGGGGAATCGCCCACTTGTCTGTTTCAAAGGAATCCTCCTCCTAAGTTTTCAAGCATTTTTATTCTTAAGACAGATAAAGAGGAAAAAAATATGACCTTGAAGAAACTAAAACAAGCTTACTTAATTGGACATCTGCACAGAGTAATAATGCAGGATTTTCTTTTTTAATCTCGAAACATATAACTGAAAAAAGCAGTATCAGCATTTCTGGTCTCTGTCTGTTTTTCTAGTCAGGGGGCCAGAAGCCTGACTAAATTCACTCTTACATTCCCTAATTTTTTTTTTCCAGCAAGTTAGATATTTATAGCCATTAGCCTTTCAACTTCTAGTTTTTCTTTTTCTTTACTTTCTGCTATTTCCACATACACATTATATACTTCGTTTCTGGTTGATGGGCTAGTCCTCATTTGCTTAACAGCACAGTTTAAGCAACATTGAATTATCATAAACACTAGGCATATTCCAATAAAAACAACAAACAAGATCAACAAACTATAAATGACAGTAGAGCCTAAGGAACTGAAAATAGAGCTAAACCAAGAACTCAAATTCCAACTATCTGACTCAAGCAATTTAGCTGCTTCTTTTTGAATATGTTTACTTAAATCCTGGATTTCTTTTGAATTATCAGGAATATAAGTACAACATTCTTTACCTATTAAAGCACAAACTCCTCCTTTGCTGGCTAGTATATAATCTAACACAAGTTGGTTTTGCAGTGTCATTTGCCTTATTTCCTTCATTTTTGTATTTATTGTATCAAAAGTATCAGCAGTAGCATTAGCAATCTTTTCCAGAGATGCTGCAATTTTCTTTATCTCAGACATAGCTAAGCCTGCGCCATAGCTGGGGATCATTATACCCCAAAACATTTGATTTTCTGTAATTTCGTGAATATTGCAAATTCTTCCTTTAGGTAAGTGAGGCTTAATAGTAAAAGGCAGGATGCGCTATGGAGACATAGCACGTTCCTCTCCATCCGGAGGGAAGATTTTTATAGGCCTTATCTCCACACACAAAATAGTGACCAGCTAGTGCAATATATCCACCTGTATTACATCATGGGGACGTCATCCATTGTGAATAATAGCCTGAAGATTGACCTGCAGGGGGGTAGTTGGATATCTAGGAACCATTAGAAAACCAAGCACCATTTATTTTAAATTCTACCTTGCACTTACCGACTCCTATTACAACACGAGATCTATTACAGGTCCAACAGAACTTTCCAAGGGTGGCATACGCTAATCGTACATAGACTGGTTGCAATTTACATTCTCCCAAGTTTTGTTTCCATGAAGATCTGAATAGTAAGGGGCTAACATCTAAGTTGCATTCAAGGGTACTGGTATCATGGGTATTCCTCCAGTAGAATAGATAGGGACATGACTACATATCTAACAACAAGAGACATTTAAATCTATCTCAATTTGATTAACTGAAGACAAGAACATATTTTCATGAAATGATCTTCTTTGTCGGTGTGGAAGTGTAGTTTGGTTTACAGAGTTTCTTATAACTGATTAGTCAAGTTCATACAAGATGGCCCAAAAGGAAATACTAAGAACTACCCAAATCACAACTAACCAACTCCACCTCGGGAACCAGGAACTAGGTAGAGGCCTTTTTCTTGTCCCAAAGGGCATAGTGGTGTCATTGGGGCACATCCTCTTCGCTATATAGTGGCAAATCCTCTTCGCCAGTAGGTGCTTGGCTCACTACTGATCTTGAGCTCTCCTGCTGGCAGGTGCTAGGCTCACTACCAGTCTGTGGAGGCTGATTACAAGATCAATATGGAGGAGACTCTGGGTTTAACGGGGCTGATGTTTTCTTACTGTGTAAAGCATGAATCCATGTCTGGAGTCCTTGACACTTTATTGCAGTGTTGGTGGTCAGGAGTACCTGGAATGGGCCTTTCCAGCAAGGTTCCAGTGATGACTGGTTCTGTTGGATCTGCAGGACTTTGCAGACTTCTTTCATTACCTGTCCAGTAAAATGAGTTCCTCTATCAGAGTTTAGGGATAAAGGAATATCAAACGTTGGACTAAAGTCTCTGAGCAACTTTTTGCTTACAGTGATGGTTTTGCACATGGGTAGGCTTCTACTCATCCAGAAAACATACATACAATAACAAGAACATATTCATAATAACAACATTTCTGTATTTGAATAAAATCTAATTGTAAATTTACAAACGGGGGGGTGCTGCCTTCTTTGTTTTTACAGGCTTTCCCACATTATGGGCTTGGCAAATAGGACAGGTGTGGCAGTACTGTTGAGCCACAGATGAAAAAGTTGGAGCAAACCAATCAAGCTTAACAGCTTCTATCATCCCTCCTTTGCTCACATGTGCCATGCCATGGTGTATGCGAGCAAGATGACGAAGAAGGGCCATTGGGGCCACCAGGTGGCCATCCAGGGAGCACCACAAATGGTTAGGGTGTAACAAACACCCAGCCAGTCTCCGTGTATGTTTCTCTAGTTCTGGAGCCTGATCTTGGAGGAGGGCAATGTCGTGAAGACTTGCCAATGGAGACTGGTCAGTTGGAATAGACAAAAACACAGGCATAGCTTGAGGAGTGGAAATAGCCACAGCTTTGGTAGCGGAGTCTGCCAGAGCATTCCTACATGTAACATCATCGTAAGGTTTCTGGTGAGCTTGGCATTTAATAATAGCAACAGCAGAAGGTAACTGTAAAGCATTCAACAAGGTATTTACGTATGGACCATTACTAATCTTGGCACCTCCTGAGGTGAGGAAGCCTCCTTCTTTCCAAAGTTGACCATAATCATGTACAATACCAAAAGCATAGCGAGAATCAGTCTAAATATTAACAGAGGCACCAGAGGCCAGGGTTCAAGCCCTGGTGAGGGCCACAAGCTCAGCAACTTGAGCTGAATACACGTTAGGTAAGTGATGGCTTTCTATAACATCATATTGGGAACATACTGTATATCCTGCAACAAGGGAACCTTTTGAGTTTCTTTGACATGATCCATCAACATAGAATACGAGATCTGGGTTTTGCGAGGGGTTGTCCTTTAGATCAGTGCGGGGCATTGATAGGTGAGCAGTAACAAAAATGCAATCATGGGGTTCACCATCTGAAGGGGTAGGTAACAGGAAAGCAGGGTTTAAAACAGGTCACCTACTTAGGGTGACATTTCCAGCAGAGAGAAGCAAGATTTCATACTTAGTTAATCTAGCATTTGAAAGGTGTTGGGTTTTTGTTTTTAGTAAAAGGGCTGCGACAGAATGTGGGACAGCAACAGTAAGAGGAGAACCTAATACAAGGGTGGAGGAAAGTTCAACAGTGATGGCGGCTGCAGCTACAGCACGGGGACATGGAGGAAATCTGGCTGCAACAGGGTCAAGAGCAGAAATATAATAAGTAATGGGACGGTCCTTGTCTCCATGTGTCTGAGTAAGTACTGCAAGTGCAAATCTGTCCTTTTCATGACAAAAAAGAATAAAAGGTTTAGTATAATCGGGAAGGCCTAAGGCAGGAGCTTGCGACAGAGCTTGTTTAATATAGGCAAAAGTGGCTTCGATCTCTGAAGTCCAGGGTAAAGGCTCAGGAGTGTTAACAAGAGTAGATTTTGGAATGGCTTGACTATAAAGGCATCCACTGACGGCAGTAGCCGGCCATGCTAAGGAAGGTACACATTTGGGACACAGTAGTTGGTCTAGGGATTTTAAGAACAGTTTCTATTCTGGAAGAGGAAAGCAGTCATTCTCCAGCAGAAATATCATGACCTAAATAGTGGACACGAGGAAGACAAAGCTGTAGCTTTTCTTTAGATGCTTTATGGCCTTTTAGAGCAAGAGAGGTGAGGAGAATTAAAGAATCAGTTTTACAGGCTTCAAGGGAGGTTGATGCCAAGAGCAAATCATTAACATATTGCACAAGCACAGAATTTTCTTTAAATATTATGTCATCTAGATCTTTCTTCAGAATTTGAGAAAAAAGAGAAGGGGATTCAGTATAGCCCAGGGGCAATCGCGTCTAGGTATGCTGAAGTCTTTGATAGGCAAATGCAAAGAGAAACTGGCTATCAGGGTATATAGGAATAGAGAAAAATGCAGAACACAAGTCAACAACAGTAAAATAACAAGCATTAGGAGGAATACAGGCCAAGATAGTAGCTGGATTTGGTACAACAGGAAAAGTAGGTAAAACTGCAGAATTTACCACATGAAGGTCTTGTACAAAGTGATAGGTATTCTTTCCAGGGTTGTTTTTTGTTGTTGTTGTTTTTTTACAGGAAGAATAAGTGTATTACAAGAGCTCTTTGTCAGGACAATGATACTTTGCTTTAAAAGGGCAGTTATAACGCAGCGTATCCTTTCTTCAGCTTCTGGACATAAAGGGTATTGAGCAACTTTGGGTAAAGACTTAGCTGGGTTTAATTTAATTTTTACAGGTTGGGCAGTATGGATTTGTCTTGCTACATTAGCATGGGACCAGAGAAATGGAGGGACAGTTTTTATGATTTCTTCTTGCAGCACAGAAAGATCAGGGAACTTAGGCGCAGGAGGTGAGCTAGCTAAAACAGCAAGTGCTGCTATCTAAATAAACACCGTTAGGAGAGCAATAAATAGTACAGCCAAATTTACAACGCAAATCTCTGCCTAATAAATTAACTGGAGAACAAGGACTAAGGAGAAAGGCATGTTGATCAGAAACAGGACCAAGAAAAACATGTAATGGTTGGGAAACAGGATGAGGAACTATTTGATTTGAAATTCCTACAGCGTTTACAACAGCAGAGGAGAGGGGAGTTGTGGAAAATTCTTCAGCTTGAAGAGTAGAGCAGCTTGCACCGGTGTCTACTAAACATTTTGTAGAGATGCCATTTATCATGCAGGAAACGAAGGGATCATTTTAAGTGGGAGAAGTGGGGCTGTGATGTTGTTGCTATTCCTCAGGTTGGCCTAACAGGAGGCTCCCTGATTTGGGACAGAGAATGGAGTGAGAGGAGGTGGTGGCGGGTTAAACGTCATCCCTGGCTGGCCAGGCCAGTGAGGACATTGAGCCTTCCAGTGTCCTGGTTGGCCACAATAATGACAACTGTCATTATTGTGAGACTGAAATCCTCCTCATCCCATCCCATGACCACATCCCCTGCTCTTGATGGAAACCTCGGCTTCTGCCCCTGCCTAAAGTCTTGTAATGACATTAGCTTAGTTTCCGTGGATTCCTTTTTCTTTTCCTGGCAGGTTGTACAGTGATTTGCAATGGTGACTAGTTCTGAAAGTGGCTTAGTTTGCCACCTTACAGCAATTGTGCACAACTGTTCCTGGACTTTAGAAAGAAGTCCATGGACAAAAGCAGAAGCAACTGCTTCTGGGGCAGTTTCAGCTGCATTTTCAATACCAGAATGTCTTTCAAATGCTAGTTTCAAGCGGTCCACATAGTCTGCTGGGGATTCTCCTTTATTTTGTTTACAGTTATGTATTTTGTCCCAGTCAGTTTTCCTGGGGCAAATTTTAAGCACAGCCTCAAGGAGGCATCTTTGGGCATCTGCTAAATGATCTCCTATTTCGAGGTCTTGAGTAGGCCAAGTAGCCTGTGTGATGAGGTGGTTGGGGACCTCAGAGGGCAGAACACTTTTCATTAATTGGTTCAAATCTGCCCATGTTGGATCGTAACAATGGATTACAGTGTCTAATTTAACTCTAAATTTTTGGGTTTCCTCTCTGATGTTGGGAAATTGTTTAACAAGGTTTAGGAAATCTCCTGGGGTCCAGATGTCCCCAGGATTGTCGCTTCCCCATTTGGACCTTGCCCTGGAAGTTAATGTAAAGGCATAAGCTGAGCCTTTTTAGATTTTAAAGAAGGGGATGGACCATACTGGGTACCAGCCTTAAACAAGAGGAGGGGGGTTGAGATTTCAGGAGACAGACGTCATGCCTCCGGTGCACGTGGGCATGCCCCAGGAGCAGGTGACAGTTGTTGAGTGATAGTTTCCTGGTGAGGTGGGCTACTCCTGCCAGAAGAGCCTATTTGGTTACTTTGGACTTCTTCAGGTTCAGATTGTGCCTGGGGCCGATATGGGGGTGGCACATCAAGAAAAATCAATTATACATCTTCTGCAGATTCATTCTCAGTTATTTGTGGATAAAGTTGTTTTGGTGCTGATGGTACTATTGATGGGGGGGCCCCCTTTTGGTTCACTTTTCTGTTTTAATTCTTTTATCTGAGATTTCAGTTTCTCTTGGGAGTCCTTAAGACTCTGAACTTGAGATTCTTGACGTCTTTTGAAAGTTTCTTCATACCAATCAAAAAATGTGTCCCACTGAGTCAGTGGTATATTACTACCTCTTAATTCAAGGTCTCTGCAGAGATGAACAATTTTACTTAAATCAAATGTTCCCTCCAGGGGAAACTGCCAGCTAAAAACATCTCTGGTATACCAATTCCATTTGTCTAGAAACTTACAACTTTTATGACCATAGTGTGTGTATGTGTACAATGCTGGAGTCCATTTTGGCGGAGCCGGTGCGCCTTTAGACTCTCCACTCCCCATATCTTTAAACTCAATTCACACACGTCTTTCATACAGGAACGGACAAGACTCCACTGCAATAACAGCACACAATGCAGTTGAGTTAGACACAACTCATTTATGAGGGTGGGGAAAGGGTAAACCTGTCCACTGGGTCACAAGGTTCCAGTTGGGCCCCCTTGCATTCAGAATTGCCCTTCTGGACAGCCTTGTGGTGGCTGAACCCAACCTTAGTCTCAGACCTGGTCAATGGCTCATATTTCTCAATACATACAAGGGAATTTCTACATTGAGGCACAAGGTTCAAGAGCATTTCTTTAGTCTCAGCCTTGGTCAATGCTTATTATGGAAACCACTCACACTCTAAGAGTTTCCACCTTGCACCCTTGCTTTCGAAGAGCACACAGAAAAAATCTGGTGTCCTCAGGGCAGCTGCACAAGGTTTCCACTCCTGGCCTCAGAGAGACCTCATAGTTCTTTACAGAACTTAACTCAATTCACATGGGGAAATACTTTCATTAACAACAGCAGCACAGAGTCTTTAACCTTAACTCTTTCTACTCACAGTTACTACTTACACAGTGGGTCTGAGAGTTCTGGCAGAAAAAAAGTTTGGATAGGGTGAGCCTCAAGCAGTGAATCGGGGAGATACAGAAACAGCCTCTCACTGAAAAGCCTCAATAGAGATTTCAAAAGTTCTCTTGCCTTGGTTTGGCACCAGGGCTTCAGTGAAGAGATGTCTGTGTTCCAACTGATCACTCAGGGTGTCTCTATCCAAGTCACGGCACCAAATTGTGGAAGAAATCAAATTTTGCATTGTGGTTGAATCAGAACCGACCGAGCCAGCTTTTCTTTATTTAGGGCATCTACTGTGATCACAGGGAAGATTTAATACAACAAGGGGAATCACTCACTTGTCTGTTTCAAAGGCATCCTCCTCCTCTCTAAGTTTTCAAGCATTTTTCTACTTAAGACAGAAAAAGAGAAAAAAAATACGACCCTGAAGAAACTAAAACAAGCTTACTTAATTGGACATCTGTGCACAGAGTAATAATGCAGGACTCTTTAAATTTTTTTTTTAATCTCAAAACATAACTGAAATAAGCAGTATCAGCACTTCTGGTCTCTGTCTGTTTTTCTAGTCAGGGAGGCCAGAAGCCCAACTAAATTCACTCTTACAGTAGTAATCAATGGCTCAACATCTAGTTGGTAGTTTGTACCCACTGGAGTGCCCCGGGGTTGATCCTGGGGTGGTTTTGTTTAATGTCTTCATCAATGACCTAGAAGACAGCATAGAGCAGTGATTCTCAACCTTTTTTGTACCAGGACACATTTGTAAACATTGATGACCAGTCCTGACCCAGTGCCACCCCAGTGTGTGCGAGGGGAGGACAGGGAGGAGCATAGGGGCCCCAAACAGCCCACTGTAGGCTGGAAGTCTTGACAGCCTTCAAGGGAAAAAACAGTTTCCCATGTTTTTCTCTCTTAAAGAAGAATCCATTTTTGACGTTTGTTTGCTATCATTTTATATATTCTCGCAATCCACTTTTGGGTTGCAACCCACGGATTGAGAAATGCTGGCATAGAGTGCACCCTAAGCAAGTTTGCAGATGACACCAAGCTAGGGGTAGTAGATACGCTGGAGAGTAGAGCTGTGCAAAACAGCACTGTTTCATTTTGACTTCCTTTTCACCGTTTTGAAGGGACAGTGTTTTGTTTTGTCGTTTCATTTCAAAGCACTGTTCCATTTCATTTTATTGAAACTGTTTATTGAAAAAGTTTGGATAGGGTGAGCCTCAAGCAGTGAATCAGGAAGATACAGAAACAGCCTCTCACTGAAAAGCTTTCAATATTTTGCCCATAGGCTATAATGCAGAATCATGAAAATTCCTAAAACTTTGTCATTTCTTGCCTAGTTCAGATGAAAATTGCAAGGGTGGTAGCCCCTTCTGAGGGCATGAAGCCTGCCACATTTCAAGGAGATAGGTGCAGAGGTTTCTGGGAAACTGAACCTCCAACAGTTGAAAGGAAAACTTGTACCTGCTGGCAGTGGCAGCTTCCTGTCATCCCACATGCAGATCTGGGGTCCCGCACCCCCAGAAGGACTGCAGGGCTGTGCTGGACTCCTTCCGGTCTGGGCCCCTGGATCTGCACATGGGACGACAGGAGGCTGACACTGCCACTGCTACCTGGGACCAGCGCTGGGCACAGCCTGCACCCAGCGCTGGGATAACTACTGCTGCCACTGGCCCCAGGCAGCAGCGGCAGCCTCCTGTCATCCTGTGCACACATCTGGGGGCCCGCACCCCCAGGTGGGCTGCAGAGCTGTGCCAGATTCCTCCCAGGGGGCACAGGCCCCCAGATCTGCCTGTGGGATGACAGCAGGTTGCCGCTGCCAGCTGGAATCTGCACTGAAGCAAAGCAAGCCCAGCTTCGAAACTCAAAATGTTTCAAAAGTTTCGAGTGCCATCATTTTGTTTCAAGACTGTCTTGAAGCCTTTTGTTTCATTTAGATTTTGCTATTTTGAACTCAAAACATGTTGAAACAGCTTCAAAATGAAACACCCAGTGAAATTTCCTGCAGCCCTAATGGAGAGTAGGACAAGCATTCAGAATGACCTAGACAAATTGGAACGTTGGGCCAAAAGAAATGTCACGAAGTTCAACAAGGACAAGTGCAAAGTCCTGCATTAGGATAGAACAATCCCATGCACTGGTATAGGCTGGGGGTTGACTGGCTCTGCAGAAAAGGACCTGGGGTTATAGTGGACAATAAGCTGAATATGAGCCAAGAGTGTGCCCTGGTAGCAAATGCTAATGCAGGGGTGGGCAAAATATGGCCCATGGGCCATATCCAGCCCACAGAGGGGCTTTGTCTGACCTGCAGCAGGTCCCTTGGTCCTGCTCAGCTGAGGCACTGTCTGGCTGTGGCACTTCGTGCCACCCCCTGGGGATGCAGCAGGGCTGGGGCAGGTCCACAGCTGGACTGCCACCACTCCTGCCCCTAGCCCCATGGTAGCAGTGGGGATCAGTACATGCAGCCCTGACCCTAAGCACCCTGTGCCAGCTCTAGGCTTGCTCATCTGGGCTGAGCAGCAGTGTGGGACAGAAACTGCTGCTGAGTGTGGGGCAAAAGCAGCCCCTTCCTCTCACTACCACTGGTGATTCCAGGTGCAACCACCTGGAGCCTGTGTGTGGCTGCCCTGTGTCTATGCTGCATCAGTGCAGCTTTGGTTGCCCACACAGGAAGCACAGAGAAGATGCAGGTAAGCCCTGCACAGGCTCTGGGAGGCTGCACCAGAAAGCACTGGTAGTAGCAAGGGGGAGAAGCTGCTTTTTCCCTGTACTGAACAGCAATTTCTCTCCTGCACTGCCGCTGCTGAGCCTGCTCCCCAGGGCCTGCTCTGGACTTGCCCCTCTGGGCTGAGCAGTGGCAGCAGCAGCCATGCAGAAACTGTTGCTCAGCGCAGGGGAAAGCTGTCCCTCCCCCTCACCACTGCCAGGCAGTTTTTGGTGCATCCACCCAGAGCCTGCACTGTACCAGGCTGCCATACAGTTCTGTCACCTCCATCTCTGGGCTGCCATGCGCAGCAGTGGTAACAGTACAGAGCAGCCTCAGGGCAACCCAGTGGCATTGGTGTTGGAGCCATAGGGCAGCTTGGTGTGGTGCAGGGTCCGGGTGGCTGCACCAAGAACTGCCCAGCAAAGGGGAGGGGCTGCTTTTCCACATGCCAAGCAACAGTTTCTACCTGGCAGCAGTGACAGCAGCTGCTGCTGCTTCAGTGGCTGCTGCTGCTACTGCTGGGCAAGCCCGGAGCCAGTACAGGGTGAGTAGGGTTGCAACTGTGCATGCTGGTCCCCACCACTACCATGGGGCTGGAGGCAGCATCTGGAAGGAGCCACCTTAGCCACACTGTATACCAAGGGGTGACAAGATGCACCACAGCTGGGCTGTGCAGAATGGGCATGGGCCACACTGGGATTGCCTGCTGTTGGTTGTGACAGGGGAGGTCCTGCAGGGTCCATGGGTTCTAGGCTGTTGCGGGGTGGGAGCAGAAGCTGACTGGTTCACAGGAGCGCATGTGGGGGCTCCCATGTATCCTTAAACCCTCCCCCCATATATCCCACAGCCAAACCTTCCCACACACACACACAACCCACAAACACTGTACCCACCCACACCCTCCCCCACATACTCCCATCCTCATACTCACACATCTAAGGGAGCCCTGCTCACTGCTACACATACGCACCACACGTACCTACAAACCCTATACCCACCCACCCATACCCCTCCACACCCCACACAATACGCAAGAGTAAGACGTCATTTCAAACTATTATGCAATCGCCTCTCTCTCTCCCTCTTTCTCTCTGTTTATGTAGCACTGTGACAGGAGTACCGTTACTGGAGTCTTTCTAGTGGTGACTCCGCCCTCCTGTTATGGGCCAGCCACCTGCTTACTCGTCTGCCACGCCTTGATCTTAATTGACTGAGTGATGTAATTAGCGGGAGGCTGCCCACTTTATATGTCCCAGTGCCAGGGGACGCTATCTGCGGCTCCTTTTCCTCCCCTACACCGCAGCCCAAGCCTCGCAGATGGTACCGACAGGATTTTGACCTGGGCCCTGCTGTGATTTGGCCCTCTCCTTTACCTCCCTGGGGCTCCTCCCCACCCCCCCTTTGCTCTGGGACTCCTCCCTGCCCCCCCTTTGCTCTGGGGCTGGGGCCAATGCACCCCAAATGCTGCACCCTCTCTGGCGCCAGGACCTCCACGCTACCATGGAGTCCCTATAAGGCCTTCTCCAACCCCTAATAGCCTCACCCGGTCCTCCGGTTAAAACAGTAAACACAAAAAAACATAAAGCCCCTGGGCTATAACGTAAAACTAAACCATCTGGTCAAAACAACATTCAATCCCTACCGGGAAAATATTCCAACCCATGGCAGCAACCAGGGGATGCTCATGCAATCAATCATCTCCCATCTCTCTGCACTGACCGAGCTCTCCCCTCCTTAGCTGCCAGAGGGGAACTGCCCTCCTGGCCTCCTGCCTGGGCTTAAGAAGGGCTAAGCCCTGCCCCTTCCTGTCAGCAGGTTTTGCTGGTTACCCCAGCACCTGTGCTACCCTGGTGACTGACAGCTGTGCCCCCCCCTTCTCACCTCTAGGGGTCTCTCTTGAGCTGTTTCTGTTTTCAGGCACAGGGCACCTAAGTGCTCTGCAACAAGCACAAATGCATACAAATCAGGACACATTTTTTTTTAAATACAGTTGAAATACAGTATTATGGATGTTTAGTTTTTAGTATATAATTTGTTGGGTTTTTTTCTGGTTCCAAGATGGCAACCCCCTTCCCAAAAGGAGTACTTCCAGGGGCAAGGGGAGGGACTTCTGGTGGCAAAGGTAAGAGGTTAGGGGTGGGACTTCCAGTCCCAAGATAGCAATCAGGGGGTGGGGCTATCCTTACAGCCCTCGACAGCTCACCAAAACTCATTAAGCAGCCCTCCAACTGAATAATTGCCTGCCCCTGGCCTAATGGCATCCTGGGCTACATCAGTAGCAGTGCTGCCAGCAGGTCAAGGAAAGTGATTTTTCCCCTCTCTTCAGCACTGGTGAGGCCACATCTGGAGTACTGTGTCTAGTTTTGGGCCCCTCACTACAGAAAGGATGTGGACAAGTTGGAGAGAGTCCAGCAGAGGGCAACAAAATGGTTTGGGGTTTGGGGGACATGACTTATGAGGAGAGGCTGAGGGAACTGGGCTTATTTAGTCTAGAGAAGAGGAGACTGAAAGGGGATTTAATAGCAGCCTTCAAGTACCTGAAGAGGGGTTTGAAAAAGGATACAGCTAGGCTGTTCTCAGTGGTGGCAGATGACAGAACAAGGAGCAAGTTCTCAAGTTTCAGAATGGGAAATTTAGGTTACATATTAGAAAGAATTTTCTCACTAGGAGGAGAGGAAAAAAACACTGGCACAGGCTACCCAGAGAGGTGGTGGAAGCGCCATCCTTGGTTAGATAAAGTTTTGACTGGGATGATCTAGTTGGGGCTGGTCCTGTTTTGAGCAGATGGTTGGACTAGATGAGCTCCTGAAGTCTCTTTCAACCCTCATTTTCTATGATTCTATGAGGGTGCCAGGGGTGTGGGTGGTATGGAGCAGAGTGTCCCACTTTGGAACCCTGGAAATACATCACTTATCAAGTGTCTGTTTTCAGACTTTACTGCATCAGGCCTACCAGTAGCTGTTATGATAGCTATAAGTTTGCCTTTGTGCTCATTGTTGGATATCATTCAGAAATGGTAAACTGCTTACTTATGACACCAGCTACTTATTACTCATAGGAACCAAAATCTTGATACCTCAGTCTATGATCCAATTTATAATTTGATTTATATTTTACTTCTTTCATAAAATAATAATGCTTGAAATAAATACTTATTTGAATAATTGAAATAATTGAATAATAACTGAAATAATATTTCTATGAAAACATTACTCTTTTTATCTTGAGATGTTCTTCCTTGAATATAAATGCTCAGTCATAAATTAATGATCTTTATATTAATTTAAAATTGGTGTACACCTTAAAAGACTACTGAACGTTACTGAACCTCTTTGTGTGTTCTTGTCAGTTTAATAGCAGATGTTGGTTTACTCAGAAGAATTTGAAATGCTGGCAGTAGAACTTTGACGTTGAGCCGACTCTAGTCAGGGGTAAGGGGCATCCTGCAATGCAGAGTTTGAGGATATTTTCTAGTTATGATTAACAAGTTAAGTTCAAACTTCTACTTTCAAAGTCACTGTTCTGGTGATATGTAACTGCCTCTGAGTACATGTCCCATAAGATGAGTAATATTAAGCTCAAGAATTCAAACTCTTACAGGAAAAGCATGGTTATGAGAGTTATGATAACTTAAAGCAAAAGAGGAACCAGTTTACCACCCTAGAAAAACTTAAGATATTTCAAATATTTTCTCATTTGTCTAGACAAAATAGACAAGTAGATGTGATCTTAAGATTTTTCTTGAGCTAGATCAGACATGCCAGTAGCTCAGTGGCTGGGCCACTTGGCTGACATGTGTTAGGTCAGAGGCTGTCCTCTACCTGCGTGTAAGCAGAGGAGGAATCTTGAAGTATGTTTCAGTTAACCAGTATCTTCATTTTGGAATGTTTTAATGACCCCCCTAAGCCTAAATTCTTAATATCTGTTCTAGGTACAATGACAACTCTTCCTACAGCTCTGTCGCAGTTAAGTACTCACCCCTATATTGCTGTTCTAAATTGCTTGCAGCACGTTTTTGGTCATCATTTAGTCTAGAAATAATTTAGGGTGACTTCTGAGGAAAGAATAGTTTAATTATTCAAAGGTGCTGAACTAAATAGTATCTGCGTGAAAGCTCACGCAATATGCCATGTGAAATGAGTTTATTACATTCTCCTTTTTATGAAATAATTTCCAATATTTATTTTGAAGTAGAATTTCTATTGGACCAAAAGCCTTACTAAAAGAACTTCTACTTCAAAAGAAATAATGGAAATGATTACATAAAAATGACTGTGTAGTAAACTGATTGCACATGGCATATTGAGCGAGCTTTCAAGCAGACTTTAAGCAGATACTAGATAGATGTGTATATGTGTAGTATCTATCTGAAAGTGTGTGTGTGTATACACACAGTTTCCACACACACGCACACACACTTTCACCCTTTGTGGGCAAAGATGACCGCATCAAGTGGGAGGAGGGGAGGGAAGAAGAGAGAAAAGAAGTGGAAAAGAAAAAGCAAAGGAAAAAAAAGGGAAAGGGAAGAGAACGAAGGGGACTGGAGGTTAGTTCACATGAGTACGTAGGTGACTTATAAGTCCAATCTTTGCTTTGAACAGTCTGCTGCAGTAGTGGCGATGGGGACTGGATAGGGAGGTTTTCGTTTTCCTGGCCATGCGTTTCTTCATTGCTTCTGCCATGCATTGTTGTTCAAAGGCCAATGCTCTGTTCTGGATTTGGGATCTCCAGGGTGGATGGTCATGAGCAATTTGCTCCCACAACTCTGGGTTGATGCTGAAACTCTTTAGGGACACCTTTAGGGTATCCTTGTACCGCTTCTTTGGTGCACTGCAAAAGCATACTCCATTTGACAGTTGCTCATAGAAGACTTTCTTTGGCAGGTGAGTGTCAGGCATTCTTGAGAGGTGGCTGGCCCATCCTTAGCTGTGCCAGTTTCAGCAGGGTGTGAATATTGGGCAGAGTTGAGCTGAGCACCTCAGTGTCTAGCATCTTGTCCAGCCACTTGATCTGTAGTATCTTTCGCAGGAAGCACAAGTGGGAAGTGGTTTAGTTTCTTGGCATGAAGCTGGTAAATGGTCCAGGTTTCACAGGCAGAAAGGAGGGTCAGAAGAATGATGGCTTTGTAAACCTTCAGTTTTGTCGACATTCTGATGCCTCTGTGCTCATGTATATACAGGAAACCCTTGCTAGTCATGAATCCGCTATTTGTGGATTTGAATATTCGTGGTACACCGCAGCAACAGGGTAGGTCTGGGTGAGCACTGCCATGGCTCCCTCTGGTGCTGCCCCAAGCTCCTGCCTCTCCATAAGCAGGCACAGAGCACTGCATGGGGCAAGGAAGGGCAAAGCCAGGGAGAGCAGAGCAGAGCCAGCTGGGTAGAGAGCAAACACTGGGGACGGGGAGGGAGGCGGCAGTGGCGGCATCTTCTTCCCCAGAAGCAGCCGTGGTCAGTCCACAGGCACTGCAGGGGAGCCCTGCATTTCCAGCTTCTTACAGGGTGGGGAAGGGGGAAGCAGGGGGCAGCTGTGAAGT
>NW_017728943.1:130023903-130030873 GCF_001723895.1 Crocodylus porosus
GTCGGTATTTGCATTTTTTGCCATTCATGGGGATCTCCAGAATGGATCCCCTATGAATGACAAGGGTCTCTCCTCTGTGTGTGTGTGTGTGTGTGTGTGTGTGTGTGTATGTGTGAGTGTGTGCATTAGGGATGTGTGAAGCTTCAGTCCCTGATTTGATTCAGCCTGATTCAGTGGCCAAATCTCCAAATCTGAATCGAATCAGAGGACTCTTCAATCTCTTCAAATCAAATCAGAACCCTCTGAATCAATTTGGAGAGATTTGGAAAGACTCAGAGATTCAGAAATAGACACAGCTTTAAATGTTTTTTCTACATACATCTAGGTAGCAGGGGCTTGTGAGTGCTGTGATTCTAGGGCACATGGAGTGTCTCACAGAAGCACAGGCGGCTCCCCAGTGCGCTCGGCAGCAGACCCTGAAGTGGGCCAGAAGCAGTTCTGGTTTACTTCCTGGTCCACCGGGAAGCATGCTGCCCCCTCACATACACACCCCCTCAGCTCAATGATTGGTACCTCCTGGGTCTGGGGGGGGCACCCAGGGCCTCCTGTGGCTGATCGCTGAGCCACAGGGATATGGAGGGGGGGGCCTGTGCATTCCCTGACAGCCCAGAAGTGGGCTGGAAGTACTTCCAGTCCACTTCCAGGTTTGCCACCAAGCACATGGAGGGGCCCCACACACTCCTGTGGGGCGCTCCATCCACCCCAGCATCGAGCGTTCACAAGCCATGCTGCTACCTCAAGATATGTAGAACAAACCTTTAAAGCTGTATCTATAGCCAAATCGCTGATTCTTTGAACCAGCATCGAATCTTCAGATTCAGATTTGACCGAATCAAATTAGGGACAGTGATCTGAATCAACAAATCAAATCAGTGTCCCCGATTTCAAGCTGAATCTGAATCTGAATTGAATAGGGCCCATTTTGCACACCACGTGTGTGTATGTATGTCTTAGACTGAGGTTTTGGTACTTTGTGTGTGTGTGTGTGTGTGTGTGTGTACACACACACACACACACACACACGTACCAAAACCTCAGTCTAAGACACACACACACACACACATACACACACACACGTACCAAAACCTCAGTCTAAGACACACACACACACACACACAGGGTGTGCGAAATTGGCCCTATCCAATTCAGATTCAGCCTGAAATTGGGGACAGTGATTTGATTTGTTGATTCATATATATACACACACACACACACACACACACACACACACACACACACACACACACACACACACTATATAGTGTGTGTGTGTATGTGTATATATAAAATTGAAGAATACAGTTTCCACACATTTAGTACATACTCAAGTACCAAAACCTCAGTCTAAGACCACAAGTTCTAATCCAGAAAGACCTTAAAGTACAAAATATCTTGCTGTAGCAAGTTATAAGGACCTGTTCTAATGATGTAACGTTAACTAATTGTGTCAATGGTGTCTGATTTACCATGTCAGTCTGAGCTAAATTTACTTAGACAACAAGCTTTCAAAAATATGTAAACTTCAAATACAGATATGTCCCCTTCTTGCTGAGGGAAAACTGTTGCAAGGCTGTGGGTGCATGTACCCGAGGTGCCTTAATGCATTGTGGACTGTTCTACTGTGCATTAGCATGTCATGGAAAAAACCATGCTAATGTACAGTAGAATTAGTCTACTGTGCATTGTGTCACAAACAAAAAACATTTGCCTTTGCTACTACGCGCTACTGCAGCTACTAAGCCTTGATCTAGTACCTCATATTAGAGGTCGTAAGCAATGTGCAGTAGCAAAGGCACTTTATTCGAAGTGTAAGTGTGCCCTGTGTACATAAGAGCTAGGGACAGAAGTTACATACAAACAGGTTTAAGTTATCAGAAACTGGTTTAAACCTGTAACAGAACATACATTCAGTGTACATAAACCAGTTTCAAAGGGCTGAAACTGGTTTATGATAAACCTGGTTCAATATAGTATCAGACTTAACTGATTTGAGTTAAACCAGTTTATGAAACTTCTATCCCAGACCCCTTCCTGGTTCAAGTTAAATCACAGTCCCACAGAATGCTTTGCAGCCCTGGGCTGGGCGGTGCTGTGCTGTCTGCTACAGCAGAGAAGGGGTCTCCTCCCCACAGGCAAACCCCAGCTGGGGTCTGGGGCCAGGGAGTGGGGGTTAAATACCCCTTTCCCTGCTCAAACTTAGTGCTGGCTGGAACTGTGGACTACAAATCCCAGAAGCACCTGAAAGCAGACCCTGCTTATGTCTGGATGCAGGAAGAGTCCTGCTCCTCTGAGTCTGGACTGCAAATCCCAGAGACCTCAGGGGCAGCAGGAAGAGGAAGCAAACACACAGCCCATGCTGGCAACATGCCAGGAAGCCATACTCTAGCACCCCCCTCCACAACCTTCTGGCCTGAGCCATTAGTGGTATGTGGCTGCATTTCCTGAATCAAGAGTGAATGTGTGTCCAGTTGTTTCTCAATTTAATCTCTGCAGCTTAGACTAACCTGCAAACATTGGATTGATTCAGCTTCAGGCTTTTTGAATGTTTAAACTGTTCTGTTTCTAGCCCAACAGCCATCATGAAGTACAGCATTACACCATCTTGTATATACGCTTACCTGAATGCTCTTTACAAGTATAGACTTTTTAACAACATACTTCGATATCATTATAGGGAGAGGGAATGTTGTCCTTCTCCAGAAAGTTGAGAGACAGAACAATATTATCTCCTCCCTGCTTCCATTTCTGAGTCTATGCCAAAGAGTATGGCCAATCATGACAACAAAGGTGCTGCTGTTTGTGGAGTTCCTTAACAGATAAGGAATTGGTTGCAAAAGCCAAACTCAGCAGATGTAGTGTAAGATTTGAGCAGACTGGAAAGCTAAAACATACTCTTTCTGCTGACTGCACTCAGTGGAAAAAAGGATGCAAGGGAGGAAGAGGATTACCACAGGCTGCCTTTCCATGAAAATAAGATGGTTACTTGTGAAAAGCTACTTAAAGGAGAAGGGATGGGATACACGGACCATCACACATTGTATAAATATGTTACTAGAGATGAATGAAATCAGTTCATCTTTTTGTGCCAACAAACATTAAAATTTTGTTTGTGTGGAATAGAGAAATGTTTGCTGTCACTGTATCTTAGCAAAGAGGAATTTGGTCTTCATAGCCAGAGCACATGGTTCCACTTTCATCAGGCACCAGTACAGGCTTTCCTTCAAATCTTTTAGAATACCAGTTAAATAAATTGTTCACAAATATGGGCAATTCACAATTTGGGGATTTACCATTAAGAATAATGTTTTTTATTTACTAAATAGCTGGCTTTCAAGATGAATGACACTGGAAATTTTATTTTCTTGACTTTAGTAAATTTATATTTAGTATTGGAAGAAGAATATGGAACAAAGATTATGAGCAAGTAAATAAAGTTGCTCCTACACTCAGGTCTCTCTTTATGCAAGAGTTGCATTCCAAAAAAACCCTCACATAAAGCAAATCCATTATTACAGATAATTAATAGGGATACATACTGAGTTCCCTGCTGCCCTGCTTCCTTCCCTCGCAACCCAGCACATCAGGGAGCAGAGGAGCTGCACGGGGATCTTCCCACCTGCTGGTGCTTGTCCCATACTGCCCCGGCAATGCACCTCCTGCACGCGGAGTTCACAGCTTCTCTGCACGGCCCCACTGAGCCCAGCCACACTGGGTCGCACCTGCTGGGATGCAGCAGGCCGGGGGAGGGAAGCAGCAGCAAGCAGCCATGATTCCCTACCGCCCTGCTTCCCTCTCCCCGGCTCTGCACAACCTGACATGGCTGAAATCAGTGGGGCTGCACGGAGAAGCTGTGAGCTCTGTGCTCCAAGCACCAGCAGGCACGGGGGTGTTGCTAGGGCAGCGCTGGGCAAGCAGGTTCTCCACATGGCCCCGCTGTTACCTGCTGCCCTGCTTCCCTGTCCCTGAGCCTCCACAGCCCAGCCAGCCCTCCCCCTTCCTCTCCCCAATGAGCCACCCAAGGCCCCATCCTGCTCCCCGCTGGGGTCCTGCAGCTATACACTGTGACCCAGGCCCCAAGCACCACCTGACTGGGCAGCAGCCGCAGCCCAGCTATGCCTAGCCCCCTTCCTGCAGGGGCCTCAACCCCCACTTACCTGCCGGAGCAGCTGTCAAGGCTACCTGGGGCCACATGCATGTGCTGTACATGCACGTGGTCCCCCATCTCACCACCTTCCACTTTGTCGCAGCCCCCTGAAGGATGGAAATCTGTCAGCCTCGCACAAAGCAATTTTTTTCTCGCGCAAAGCGAACTTCTGGTGTAAGTAATGTCTCATATAAGTGAATTCACACAAAATGAATTTGCGTAAAGAGAGACCCAAGTGTAGAATGATCTTCTTCTTTCATATGGCTGAATTGGAACAACAATTATAAGTTCAGTTTAAGGTTAGTTAACCAGTCTAATGCTCTTGAGGAAAGGGAATGTATCTCTGTCATGTCACTGTCAAATTTGTATAGAGGGCTGAGTGTTGTTATGTGGTTGAGGATTGCCACAGTTGCACTTTACAGAACACTTAATACACCATTTATGTATCAACTGATTGCAGCGGCCATGCTTGGTTTGGATCCAATTTAGAGCCTTCCATGTTTTTTGTGGAAGGTCAAAACCAGGAGGCTTTATTGTTGGGTCGGAAATTAGATATTTCTTCTTAATGGTAGTTTCATTCCACACTTTCCTTCAAGCTTCTGCACTATCATACAAGGGCTTGTACATGTGTCCACAAAGGTTTCTGGAAGATCAAGTGGTGACCAGAATTATCTGAATAAATGGTTATAGTACAACCAAATGCAAGCTAATGCAATACAGAACAAGAATGCATGTTTAATTTACAGGGAAGAAGACTATCTAGTATATCAAAACTAGAATATCCACTCAATGGAGGATTGCAAAAATGATGGAGCAGGTAGAAAACAAGCCTAATAGTGCTGACCTCTAATGAACTCAACTTTGCTTAAGGAAGAGAAGGCCAAGGTGTAACTTGATCACTGTGTGTAGGTACTTGTACATGGAAAAGAGATGACTGGTGAGTTTTTCAGTCTTGTTTATAAGAACATAAGGAGTTCCATACCAGGGCAGACTAACAGTCCATCTATGCCAGTATCCTGTCTCTTGATAATAACAATTAGTAAAGGGAGAACATAAAGGGGGACAAGTCTAAAAGAATTCTTTCTCTGTCATTTTCTCTCTGGCATCAGCAATAATTTGATTTAGGGATGTCAAAGGATACTTCCCCAGTGGTTCTATTTGGGAGCTCCCCATGGACCTGTCCTCCATGAATTTATATTGGAACCTGACTTTATGGGCATGTCCACACCTACAAGCACATGCGCTTGCAGCAGCTCAAATAGAAGCAGTGCAAATTTGAGCCAGGGCTTTTTGCTTCAGCACACATGCTTGGAAATGCACTTTGTTGTGGAGCAAACTGTGCCACTTGGGGCAAAATAACCCTGCCTGACTCCTCCCAGATCTGCAGCCAGGGAGAGCTAGAGCCCGGGGCCAACACCTGTGCTGTCCCCAGCAGTATAAAAAGCTTCCCTGTCCTGGCCCCAGCAGTATAAAAAGCTACCCTGGTAAGTAGCTCAGGGCTACTAGCTTTCAGGAGCTTCTGGGGCCCAGCCATTTGGTACCTGGGGACACTACCCCTTGTGTCAGCTGGACTGCTGAAACATCCCTGAGAGTTCTCTGCACCCTCTGCCCACTGCAGCAGTCTGGTGGTGGGAGCTGCTGCCTGGCTGTGACCTGCTGTGCACCTGCTAAACTCAGAAGGGGACTGCAGAGCCAGTAGAGGCATCTGCCCCTTTGGGCCAGCTCCCAGTGGACTGCATTTGGCAGGGTTGGCCTTTGTGCAGCACTACTGCCATTTGTCGAGGATTGGCCATAGCTGGATAAGCAAACTTAGATGGTGTGGATCAAAGCTTGGAGATCTTTCAGAGAATCCTTTAATACCTAACTGAGCATAGGTAAAAGTAACTAGTGTCCTACTGTTCACCAGATTAGTGATCAAGAAGTTTTCTTCCCTCTCCTCCTCCCTCCCTTCAGCATGGCACATGGATTTTCTACTACATATCTCACCTAAATAATTCCTGCCATCACAAACCGTGAAGGCATTGGGAGCACATCAGTTTCTCCAGCTCTCTGTCTGTCATTACTATAAAAGAGTAGTGATGGAGTGATGCTGTAGCTGTGATGATCCAGAAAATATTCAAGAGACAAGGATTTGTGTGGATGCTACCTTACACTGGGCCAACTGCATGATTGGGACAGACCTAAACAAGGTCCTGAAAAAGAATGCACTACATTTGAAAGCTTGGCTAAGTCTATCCCAACAAAAAGCAAGGGGAGCAAGAGTGCCCGAAACCCCCCCTGGCTCACCAAGGGCGTCCGGGAGTGGCTGCTTAACAAAAAGGCAGTGTACACCCAGTAGAAGGGGGATGCTATCTCCAAAGAGGAGTACACCTCCTCTGCTCAGGCCTGTAGGGGGGCTGTCAGGAAAGCTAAGGCAGACATAGAGCTAGGACTAGCATCCAAGATCAAGGATAATAAAAAGTCCTTTTTCAAATTATAGGGAGGATGAAGAAGGCACTGGGTAATGTGGGGCCCCTGCAAAGTACAGTGGGCAATCTGGTGGTTGCGCCAGAGGAGAAAGCGGAACTCTAACCGATTCTTCACCTCTGTTTTCTTCTGCAGGGATCGGGACTTCCCCGCTGTGATGCCAGACGGACTCGAGGGGAACACCTCCAGACCTCAGGTTGGGGAGGACTGGGTTAGAGAGCTTCTGGAGGAGCTGGACATGTTCAAGTCAGCAGATCCAGATGCTCTCCACCCCAGGGTGTTGAGGGAGCTAGCTGGGGTTATTGCAGGGCCCTTGGCATGGCTTTACAAGCACTCATGGTGCTCGGGCCAGGTGCCAGA
>NW_017728943.1:130031900-130035996 GCF_001723895.1 Crocodylus porosus
TGAGTCCAGTTTTTCTCCCGCCCAGGCGAGGGGTCGGACTTGAAGATCTGCAAGGTCCCTTC
Organism: Crocodylus porosus; assembly: GCF_001723895.1. NCBI lineage: Eukaryota > Metazoa > Chordata > Crocodylia > Crocodylidae > Crocodylus > Crocodylus porosus. The sequence goes on from NW_017728943.1 coordinate 130,031,963, forward strand.
CAACCCTACTTCTATGATTCTATGATCCCAACCAGGCAGTTGGTCCAATAAAAGGTAACACCCACACAAATCCTTGCTTCTACAACCACATTTACCCAAATCCAGGATGACTTCATAATTAGATTCTATACATAGAAACTTATAAATGCGTTGCAATTTTCCATGCATAGAATCTAACTAGTGAAAAGTCATGTTATTTTTGTTCCCCACCCCTTATCCACCCTGCTCCCCACACTGAAAGCAACAACAAGGAATGGGAGTCCCACTGCCCCTGCCATTGTCTGCTCCCTGTCATGTGCCCCCTTGGCACCTGCTCCTGCATGCTTGTGCCTGCCCCTTGCTCTGTGTGCCTGTCCCAGCCCCCCTACCCCCACTCTTCTTCCCCTGTGCCTGTGCTTTTACAGGCTATCTTGGTGAAATAGAGGCCCCAATAAAGTCAATGGGAATTCTGCCACTGACTTCAGTGGAGTCAAACTTCACCCTCTCTTCTTCTATAGAAGAACTATATGGATTGATTATTTTAAAAGTCCTAATGTTTTAAGCATGTGAACCCCTGGTTAAACACTGTTTATTGTAAGTTGCATCAGTACAGTTCAAAGTTTATTCTATGTTGAAAGACGTATGACTAACATCTAGTGATGATAATGTCGTTCCTGGATTATGTAAAGGTTCTTAATTCCTGAATCTGAGTTCATCATTCTTTATACCAGTCAGTTCTTCAGAGGAGAATTACTGTAGGTTCATCAGGGTTATTTTGCGGAATATGTTTTGGAAACAGAGTAAAACTATTTCCTAAATACTAATGGTTAGATTTGTCTTGAGGGATTATGTTGTATCTTCTGTGTGTGTGTGTGTGTGTGTGTGTGTGTGTATGGAAGGGGGCAGGGGTTCAATCTGCGTTTCTCTTCTCATATTCCTATAACTTTTATGTCATTTAATAGGCAGTTTAGCTAATTATTCAAAAGTATCCACACTCACCCCAGGCTGAACTAACAAAGACATTAAAAGTAAGTACTGCAGCTGAACCTACTTGAGCTGAACTTAGTCCTGATGTTGATGGGATGGGACCAGCAAAGTTTGGTCCCATGTGTGAAAGCAGGTGCCTGAGTGGATCTTTTTGATCTAGTGTATTAATGGATGTACAAACTTCATATACTACTACTCTAGTCATTAATTTATGATTAACACTGTATGCAGCTACCCATACAGTCATGGAAGCTTATGGGTGTGTTGCCAATAGCTTCACTTGGTTAGGACTTTGCTCTTATGCCACAGGCAAAGGTTTCTGCACACACATTTAGTTCCTGCTTTGATTATCCCCAGGTGGTGCTGCTGTACATAGACTTCCAGGTTTGGGGGGAAGCAGGTTAAGTGATCTGATTTTGACTCTTGGAAAAATGTGTCATGTTCAGCTTTGAATTATGCCTATTTTTACTAAGTATGAGTTTGAGTCTGTGCCAAAATGAATATCTTAAATCTTGGCATAATTTTATGGTTATTTATTCCAGTCCATACCAGAAAAGAACCAAAAACGGTTATGATCTGTCTAATTCCAAGCAATTCAGATACCCTGATTAAATGAACAGGTATTTTTGTGTCAGGATAAAAATCCACTCTTAGAACTTCCTAGGTGGCTTGTGAAAAGGGGAAGCACTGGGGGAGGGAGAACAACTGGCAAAGCGAGCTATATGAGGAGAGGCTGAAGGAGCTGGGCACATTCAGCTACGGTAAAGGTGCTTAAGAGGGGGCATGAAAGCAATCTTCAAATACTTGAAGGGCTTTCACAAAGAAGAGGGAAAAGCACCTGCTCTCTACTTGCTGCAGAGAGAGGAGGACATGGACCAATGGCTTGAAGTTAGAGCAAAATAAATTTAGATTGAATATTCAGAAAAAACTTCTTCACTGTGAGAGTAGTGAGGCAGTGGAATAGACTGCCTAGGGAAGTTGTGGACTCTCCATCACTGGGGGTGTTCAAGAAGAGGCTGGACAGCCGCTGGTAAGGAATAATCTAGGCATAACTATCCCTATTTTCTACTATGGATATTTCCTTTGTTTCTGGGCTTTGCTGGTTGCTCCCACCCCTTCTCTCCCTTTTTTTCTGCTAAATGTCAGGCTGTTTTTAAGCCTTCCCAGAGGCATTCGGTGTTGGCAACAGCTAAAGCTGGGACTTCAGCTGAGGTGTGCTGATTCTCCTGCTAGGAGCCAAGCTGGAGGTTCCTGGCAAGAGGGTCATGCCCCTCTGCTTGGGGTCAGACCATTTTGCTATATTTGAGGTCAGGAAAGTATTTTACCCCATGGTCAGATTGGTATAGATTGTGGGGTTTTGCCTTCCTATGTAAGGGGGGCAAGGGCCTCTTGAGTGAATATTGGCAGCATTTTATAGAAGCAAGACATTGTCTGCCATGGTTCCTTGCTTTATGTGTGGCAGGTTAGGACTTTAGGTCTAGGCTCTGTCAAGATTGAGGGTAGTCTTATGTAGATTTTAGGTTAGGGGATGTTTTGGATAGGGATGATCCTGCCTTCTTGGGGGGTTGGACTAGATGACCTCTGGAGGTCCCATCCAGTCCTACTTCTCTATTATATGCTTCCCTTTTTATTTGTATTACTCTAACCAAGAGGTACAGAGATACTCACTATCTATACAGCTGTTCTTCTAACCATGCAGGCTAAACATATCTCCCAATGCCTAATAAAATGCTTCCTTTGGAGTGGTATAAGTGGTAAGTAAATGCTTTGAACTCTCTCTTTTTTTAATATATAGTTTTAGTGTGTGCATGGGGAGTTATGAATATGGAAAAGAATATGGGTATTTTCATAAGTTTAGAAAATGCTGTCCCTTTTTTAATTAGTCTTGCTGTCATTTAGGGTTAAATAGAAATCTGACCATGGGGCTAAATAGAAATTGAAATTAAAAACAGTTTCCATTTAAAATTGTATAGCTGTATTATCTCACTGTCACCACAACTAATGCAAGTTACTATTTTTGGAAACGCTAGTCTTAGAGCCACAACAGATAAGACAGTCTAGACCATTAAATACTACCTGAAGAGAGGGTTGTTAGTTCACTAATTATTGGTTAATTATTAATCTTTCTTCTCTGCCTGGTAGATCTGGATTAGATTAATGTAAAAAGGTGTTTGGTTAGTTGGTTTGTATAGAATAAGGTGGTAGATCTCAGATCATTTCTATAGAAGAAGAGGTTATATCACAAATCTACCACTCCAGTTTCTACCCTACATAACTTGTTAAAGTGTTGAGCAGGTTTTTGGACCCTCACTCTTCCTTGCAGATATAGTGTCAATTATAAATAATAACCTCTACAGGTTAGGGTTTAGGTATGCAGATGATGTGCCACTTGGAAATTAAAAGCTGCTTGCTGCTGTACTCCTGAGTTGAATTAAGATGTTTCCTGGGATGCCAATATGGCACTTTGTATTCACATTAGATTTAAAAAAAAAAAAAAGCAAATATGCCAAAATTAAAACTTGACTGCTTTGATAATTTTAATTTCTGGATACAGCCACTCAATCTTCCAGCATCTAGCTAGCATTTCTAATTGCTTTAACAAAACAATGAGCTGTAATAAGGCCTAATTGCAGACAAGTGCAAGGTGATGTACCTGGGGAGGAACAACCGGCACCATACCTACAGGTTGGGGAACTCCCCTCTTGTCAGCACGGAGGCAGACAGGGATCTGGGAGTGATCATTGACTCCAAGATGAACATGGGCCAGCAGTGTGGAGAGGCAGTAAGGAAGGCCAACCACACCTTGGCATGCATCCACAGATGCATCTCGAGCAGGTCCAAAGAGGTGATCCTCGCCCTCTATGCGGCATTGGTCAGGCCGCAGCTGGAGTACTGCGTCCAGTTCTGGGCGCCGCACTTCAAGAGGGATGTCAACAGCATTGAGAGGGTCCAGGGGAGGGCCACTCGTATGATCAGGGGACAACAGGGCAGGCCCTATGAGGACAGGCTGCGGGACCTGAACCTGTTCAGCCTCCAAAAGAGAAGGCTGAGGGGGGATCTTGTGGCCT
>NW_017728943.1:130036313-130048241 GCF_001723895.1 Crocodylus porosus
AAACTATGAAACTATGAAACTAATTAACTTCGTGAGAGTAAAGTAAATGTAAGAGCAAGACAAATGCTTTGTATCCTTACTGCTCATCATTTGCAGCTGCTTTAATTTTGGAAAATCAAGAATTGCAGCAACGAATTAGACCACAGCGGGTTGAATTTTACTCCATAAACTTCAACAATACTTTGCACTGGCAGCCTGGGAGAGTTGGAAAAGGTGAAGATATTACCTACTTTGTACAATACAAAGTGTAAGTACAGTGGACTGCTCCCACTTGCTTTGTTTCTAAATCTCATCCTCTGTTCCACAAAGTCTGCTTGTTCTCATGTGACAAGTATGTATTTTTTTTCTGTTCAAGGAATAGCTATTCTCAGCTGTCTCAGAAGTGGTGACAATTACTCCTTTATATACAATACCAGCAGAAAGTAGATAGTTTTGAGCCTGACAAGGGGAACTACAGTGTACCTCCTGCAGTGAACCAGCACCCTCACTGCTGCTCCAAGGGAATGCATACATTATGTCATGAACATATATTTTCAAAAGTGGGAAGAAGAATTGTTTGGTTGTTTTTTGGGGGGGAGGGAGTGGGTAGGTGTTTGAATGCCACAGTCTCTGGATACCGCATTTGAGAAACCTTAAAGACATTGACTTTCAGATGCGACAAGCTTCTGCTCTTTGGCACATCCACTTGGGTTTCCCAAATTACAGCAATACTGTATATCACTAGTCACATTTGAAAACTTAAGCCACAATATCTGCTAATAGGAAGTGAGATTTTATCTGCTAACTGGAATTGCAGGACAGTTTAAATAGGCAAAATATTAAATTACTACTATGAAATGCATCCAGTTAACCAAAACTAATGCACATTATTTTAAAAGGGGAAAAAAGTCATGGATTCTTCAATGACAAGAGGTCAGAACCCTAGTTCTGAATTTCCTGAAAAAGCAGTTGAGACATCAATCACCTACGAAATAGATTTTTAATGTAAGCAATTTGAAGATGAAATTGTCTTTGTTCATGGAAGATCTGGTAGTGGGTACAGCACATGAGTTATCTGGAGAAATATAGTGTACAAATCCACACAATCATATACTAGTGCCTAAAAAGAATGACACTTTCTCCCCCTCTCCCTCTGCAGATATGGGCAAAGCTCATGGAAAAACAAAGAAGAATGCTGGCAGATTCACAAAAGTTTGTGTGACTTAACTTATGAAACATCTGATGTAAGAGAACCGTACTACAGCAGAGTAAAATCTGTTTCAGCTGGAGTCCATTCCAACTGGACCGTCAGCTGCAGGTTTACTCCCTGGAGGGAAAGTAAGTTTGACTGTGTACATCTTTTCTATACAGCAATATGGTGTGTCATCTTCAAGTAATTTCCAGTTTTTTTCCCATAGCTTGTCATCTTGAACAACTTCTTATGACTTATAGCCTAAGTTTTGTTATATTTCAAGCTGTTTGGTTGCATTAACATTTCTATTTTGACTATTTATTTGTACCCAACAAAATGGGTTGTCTGAAGCTGAAACTGTAGCTTGTGACCATTATGGTTTACTGTTCCCATATTATGATGAGCACAAAAGACTGGCTACAAAATTACAGGTGTTAGTGAGATGGACTTAGGTAAATGCCACTGCTTGTTGTCTTTACACTTTATTTGAAATGTAAACAGTTTACATGCTTTGTCAAATGTAGTCTCTTCATTGTCTGTGAATATCTGAATGTGTGAATTGAACTGTATATGAATTCCATGCGAAGATGAGAAAAAACGTTCCTTTCTCCCTAGAATGAACTCTTGTGAAACTTCACCATGACAATTAGCTGTCAGTGACTGATCTTGTGCTTATGGAAATGGTCTTTTGAAGTTCAGTCTACATCCTTAACCCAGAGACCAAGCTTTATATAACCATTGGCAGCTTGAACCTAATCACCCTGCAGCAAGCTTCTAGCAGAGCATGCTGAAACAGAAATATTCGAGGTATAATTGGAGAGAGAGAATCCCTGAACTGCTCAATACTATGGCTGTTGGTGAAATGGGGGAGAGCGATTCAGTCACCTTTTAATGAGCAAGAATCTCCATGCAGTTTTATCTTGAATTATTTACATTATAGAACAACAGTGTTCCCCATCAAATGGTGGGCAGAGGATATCTGCTACACCCCAGAATAGGCAAGATGAGAGTCTATAGAGTAATCAGAACCAAGTACAAGGGCAATAACTTCTGTTATCCAGTAATAAGTCATCATCCAGACATCAGGAATCTAACAAAAGGTTACCATGTGCCTGGGTTTTCCTGGGCACGCCCTCTTTTTGGGTCCTTTGATTTCTGTCTGGGCAGTTTCTTTTAAATATGAACCAAACGTCCAGGATTCTTCAGCCACTTGCCCCCCCCCCCCCCCGATCTTTGCATCAGGGGGCCCCAAAACTATATCTTCCAGGGGGCCAGCCCTGGATGGTGTATTGGAAGGTACCTACTGGTGCTCGGGAAAGCTGTCTGGGCACTGGGGTTGTGGCAGGATGTGGGGGAAGGCACCTGCCCCCCAGCAGGGGAAGGAGGTGGGGGTGGACTTTTGAGGGAAGAGGGGAGCTCTGTGGCCGGACTGGCAGCACTGGGGTCAATACCCATGCTCGCAGGTGTGGGACAACCAGGAGACATGGACTGGGGGGGCATGGCCAGGCTGCCTGGCACTGCACAGGAACCCCATCCCAGGGCAGGGGGTGCCACAGGCCTCCCCTCCTCTTCCCTGTAGCCTGTCCCATGACCAGACCCATTCTGCCACTGCCCACATGAATGGGAGTCACCATGCTCTGGCCTGGTTGAGATGGGGGCAGCTGGGGGGCCCCTCCAGCAGGCTGGGGGTTGCAGCAGGCTGTAGGTCAGGAGTGAGGGGCACCATCAGGTCTGGAGGGGCTGTGACTAGGGAGTGAGGGTCACCAGGAGGCTGGGGCCATGGGCCGGGAATGCAGGGCACTGGCAGTACCAGAGGATGGCAGATCAGGAATGAGGGGTACCAGCGGGGGCCTGGGGAGCAGGAAGGGGTCTGCAGGTCAGGAGCAAGGGGCAACAAAAGAGACAGAGGACTGCAGTTTGGGAGTGAGGAGCATCGGCAGGGCCAGGAGAGTTGGGAGTGAGGTGTCCCTCTGACAGGTATCCTCTTTTTTGAAACTGGAAATATGGTAACCCTCCCTAGCATTTAGGGGGAGGCAGGCAGGGCAGAATATCTCCTTAGAGACTGACTGGTTCAGAGCAATGTAAGCTTCTCTAGGTAGCAGCAATCAGATTATGAAGTAGGCTGTCACCTTGAAAAGTCTATGCCTCCCTGACCTACCGTAGTTAGTTGCTAAGTTGGTACCCTGCCTTGCCCCTTGCCTGACTTTATACTTGCATGTTAACTTCCTCTCTTTAAGCATCATTTAGAAACAGAGCATCAGTAACCACAGATATCATTCATTTAGGTATCATGAATCAGTCGTTCTCAAGTAAATTGTCCCACTGTGCTTCAGTACTCACTTAGTTACTTCTATGTAATTAGAAAACCAGCACTTATTTCCCTTTTAAAAAAATATCAAATCTCTCCCCATTATAACTCAATAAGATAGAGCTGGACCCTGTGTTCTCATCATCATTTAAAACCATTGCAAGGACCTGGACAAAGGATGGGAAAATCTAGGGAACTTGGTGTTGGGGGGAGGTTCCTATGTGAGATACGAAAAAGAGGAGAGAAGATCAAGGATAGCAAGCTACCTAGAAAGCTCCTTCTGATAATTAATACCTGTGTCTGCCATGTAGAGGTTCAGTGTTTTTTTCTGAGCCTACTGTTTGCTGTCCTCTAGACAGGAAAGCATACAAAGCTCAGTACATACATGGTCATGACCACCATACTTTTACTGCATAATTAATTCTGCACTGACTTTCTGTAATGTTTCCTTCCAAATGATGGAATGGGTTTGTGTGCATAGTACAGGTGTAGTATTTTGCAAAATGAATATACAACTACTATTTAGAAGCTAGTAAAACTTTTGTGTGTTTGTATGTAGTTTCTTCCTTTACTAATACATAATTTGGTTTGTTGTTTCCCCTGCATGTTGTCCCCAAAGAAGTTATAGCATGCTTCCTTAACTTGAGATCAGAATGAGTAAGACTTAATCATGATCAATAGATTTTTTTTTAGGGCACTGAGTTTTATTTTTGTTTTGTTGGATTTTTTTTTTTAACCACTTGCCTGAGGCTGAAGCTAGCTGGATATCAAAGCATGAAATACTAATTAGTTTTAATAAAGACATATGCATAGGTCAAAAGAATAATGCTTATTAACTGAGGTCTCTGCAGGGCTTTGGATCTGGACGTTCATTCAGGGTACTTGCAGCGTTCCAAGCATCTAGCACTTGCTAGCATACCAAAGGGGCCATGACTTTCAATTATCTGTTCTTCTGCCTTATCATCCATGTCAGTTCCAGACTTACTACAGCCACCTGTTAGCTCAATAGTGGCCACCACAAACTGTTATTCTATATATGGTGACATTCCATGATAAATTCTGTCCACCTCTTTGTAATATGGATAGATGGTTCAGCTGCTACCAGAGACCTTGACTTGGTCCTTGAATTTTCTGAAAGGATCTCAGATCCTTGCTTTTGATCTAGCACATCAATTGTGGCCCTGCTCAGACATTCCAGTAGCAATGGCCTAAAAATAAATGCTCATTATGCCAAGTCTCATTTTAAGGGCTTTTAAAACCTTCACCTCTCTCCAGAGCACAATGAGACCCTGAACTTCTGCACAGCTCCCAAAAGGTGTACAAAATATGGCACATCATTATAATGCAGTAGTATTAGCCGCAATATTAGCTATGTGCTGACTCAGAATTGTGCAGTCACAAGTGGACTAATCCTTGCTGCATGCCAGCATACAAAGAAAACGTTCCATCACCATGACCTCAAAGCAGAAGACGGCATAAATGTAAAAAGACCAGGATGCAAAGCAATATCAGATGGAGTTGGAAAACTGCTGTCATAACTCCAGGGTATGATCCCAGAAGCCTCAGGCTCTCCTCTCAACATTCCCGATGTGTGTCCTTGAGTACAGGCAAGACCTTCTTCCCGAACAGACTCCTCTGCTAGACAAAATCCCAGTATGGGATTCAGTACCCTGAATGGATCTTGGTTGGAGGCGGCCCTGCCAGCTATGTAGTAGTTGCCCCAAAATTCAAAAGAAGAAATCAAATACAGCAAAAGCTCTGTTATCTGGCATGAGTGAGGAATGGGGTGCGTTGGTAATCTAAAAATGCCGGTTACCTAAGGTGGGGTTTTTCATCTGGATGCAGAGCAGGGGCGGGGAGGAAGCCCGGTGGGGTCGGGAGGTGGTAGCAGCCTCACACAAAAATTAACTTAGTTGATGGATTTAAAGTTTTTAATTATGGTGTCCTGAGAGTATCACTAAGCAAATTATAATAATAAATTTTGCATTGTTTCTTCAGCAATAATAGGACCCCCATCAGTGACTGTGACTCCTAGAAATGGGTCCATAATGCTCAAGCTCAAGGCTCCAAGTTCACCTTATAAAAGGAAAAAAGGAAGCAAGATATCTATGGCACAGTTTTACCACTTACTATATCAAGTGTTTCTAATTAACAACTTGCCAAATGAAGTAAGTGCATGTTCATTCATACTCTACCTTTTAAAAATGTAAATAGGGAAGACTGCATACCCTTCTGCTTCACAGTTGAAATAACTCACTGATTTACTCATGCATAAATTAATCTAGAGGCTTAAAAATATCTGCTTTTAGAAATCATGATCTTATCATTATTTTGTAAACCATCTTGTATCACTCCCTTTGCACGGGACATTAGTCTTTCCTTACATTATAGTTTAATAAGCCCTTGAGCCAGATCTTTTTAGGTGCCATAAAATAATAAATAACTTTATTTAATATTGTTGCTGAGTTCATGCTATTTTCTGAGCTCACTCATCTCCCATTTAAATATCTTACACAATTCTGCTGTGCTTAAATCATGGCTATATTTACTTAAGTGTCCTAACCAACATGTTTTGGGGTTTGTTTTCTCCCTTGCATGCAGAAACACAAAATGCTGGTCTATGAAGGAACAGACAAAGTTTTTAAAATAGAAAACTTGAAACCTGGTGTCAGCTACTGCATAGTAGCTAAAATCTTCGTAGCAGTACTGGACCGCAGCAGTGCGTATAGCAGTAAGGAATGTGCAGTGCCACTCTGACATGGTAGGTAATCCAAAATGAAACATCCCAGAAGCTAAGAGGCTCCTGCCCATGACTACTTCAATGCAATGTATTTGTCGGTAGAGTCATTAAGAACTGCAACCATATTCGAGCACAGATAATATATCTAGAACGTTCATACAGCACTCTCAAAACCATGATTTCATAGTTGGTTAAGAAAGCCAAAGCAGAAAAATAAACGTGGTTGATATGGTATGTTTTGATTACTTGGTTGTTGTCATGGTGCTTAGATAACTGCAGGAAAGGTTACAGGAAAGCCCCTGATATGAATTGATAAAGAATGCTGCTTATTTCCCCTTCTATATTTAAAGATATACACAATATTTTTCCCCTGCCACTGGCAGATTTGAAGCAGTAATTAACCACAAGAAATGGATAGACCTGGAAAGCTGTTACTGTAAAGGTCTGGCACAAGAAAGGGCTATATTTGTCCATGGGTGTAGCTGAGCTGGCAAAAGCAGTTAATATGCCTTGGCACATCTACTGAATTTTTCATACATTATTCATGCATGTTACATTTCCAAGCCATGAGCTTTACAAGCATAAATCACCTAATTCCAAGCATGAATGCAAAAAAACAAAACAAAACCCATAAAATAACCCATCTTCTTAAATGGCCTTGCTTACTGTTGAATTCCCATGCCTCTCACAACTTTAGCTTTAAACATTTTCTTATTAATATCAGTTTTATGGTTCTTAGATACAGAATGGTTAAGAGCCTGAATCAAAACCTACTGAACTTGCCAGAAAATTCCCAATACCAGTATTTTTTTTTTGATTTGTGTTTTATGGCTAGGAACAGAAGTTACACATAAACCAGTTTAAGTAATCAGAAACTGATTTAAACCTGTAACAGAACATAAGTTCAGTGCACATAAACCAGTTTCAAAATAGCCAGAACTGGTTTGAGATGAACCTGGTTGAATGTAGTATCAGACTTAACTGATTTGGGTCAAACTGGTTTAAGCAACTTCTGTTCCAGACTCCTTCTTGGTTTAAGTTAAACCGGAGTCCTCACTAGCATCCCAGCATGCTTTTCAGCCCTAGGCTGGGCTGTGCTGTCTGCTCTAGAGAACAGGGCTGGGCCCTCCCCTCTGCAGCCTACCCTAAGCAGGGGTGGGGGTGTGGCCAGACAGAACCTGGCATGGCCCCCTTGGGCAAAAGGAGCAGGGAGCGGGTTTATTCCCCTCCCTCCAACCTGGCCAAGGTGTAGCAGCTCCTGTCAGGCATTCCCCACTTTGCTGCACTTTGCTGCAGTGGGATGGGGATGTGTAGCCAGTTTCTCCCCCATCCTGTGGCCCCCCCTCCCCCTACACACACACACAGCCTGACACAAATGGGGAGAGGGAGGGGGATTTAATCTTCATGTCAGGCATTTTCCTCCCCTCTTCCCCACTCCAGCAGCAGGGGTGGGAGTGTAGCCAGAGCTGGCTGGCATGGCCCCGCCATCTGCCTGCCTTGCCCATGGCTAGGGCTGAGGCTGTGGGGCTGAGCTGGGCCAACCTGCGGGTGCTGCTGAGGGTGGATGCAGAGGGGCCAGCCCAGGCTGAGCCGCAGAAGCTGGGCTTTTCCCAGCAGGCTGTGGCTCAGGCTGGAGCTATGGGGGCTGCACAGTCAGATTGCTCCCAGCTCCCTGTGCCCAGGCTGGACAGGGCTATCATGGAGCTGCAGCTGGCTGGGAAGGAGCCAGCTTTGGCAGGGCCCTTCCCAGCTGGCTGCAGCTCTCACAGCTGGGTCCAGCAGCATGGGCGGAAGCTGGATGGGCAGTGGGCTGCCTGGGCAGGCTCAGAGGCACCAGGGGCCCTGAGCCTGGCAGCCGCTCATCACAGCCACCACTGCACCCCCTGTCCTGTGCAGCACCTGGTGGCTGCAGCTGCTTCACAAGCTGCTTGCTGGCTGGGGCTGGTGGTGCTGTTCTGCCTTCCTTGCCTCCAGCTGCTACTGCTGCTGCTGCTGCCACTGCCCCTGCCCCTGCCCCTGCTGTGCTGCTCTGGATAGGTGGGCAGGAAGCTTGAGCCCAGCAAGCTTGTCTGGGAGCTAGAGCCAGAGCTGCATGTGCTAGGCAGAAGCCACTGGCATCAAGCTTCCATCTGCCCTGTGCAGCACTGAATGATACGGCGGGAGCAGGAACCACAGTGGGAGGTGAGGGGAGTAGAACAGCTCTGCCCAGCGCAGCCAGCGTACAGCTTTCCCCCCAATGGCTCCTCCTTCTTCCACTCCAGCCAGTATCACACCACTTCAGGCAGCGGATAGGGGTGGGAGGAAGAAGATGAGGAAGCTTCAGCCCAGTGGCTTCTGCCCAGCACATGGAGATCTAGCTCTAGCTCTCAGCTGCCTTTCACCTACCCCACCTGGCATGATGAGCAGCCCCTGCAGGCAGGTGAAGCAGGTGGAAGGCGGCTGAGAGCCCCCCACACCACCACCACCACTCAAAGCAGGAGCAGGAGCGGGAGGAGGAGTTGTGGCTGGCGGCAGCAGGGGAGGGGAAGCTGCACACTGGCTGGGCCCAGAAGAGCTGTTCTGCTCCCCTCACCTCCATCTGCAGTTCCTGCTCCTGCTGTTTTGCGCAGCGCAGCGCTGCTCTGGGCGGGTGGAAGCTTGAGCCCGGCAACTTCTACCCAGCACATGAAGCTTTCACTCCAGCTTCTGGACACCTTCTGCCTACCTGCAGGGGCTGTTCATTACGCCAGGTGGGTGGGTGGAGTGAGTGTAAGGCATCGGGAGCTGGAGCTGCAGCTCTTTCTGCTGGGCAGAAGCCACTGGGCTCAAGCTTTCCATTTGCCCATCCACAGTGGCATGGCAGGGGCAGGGGCAGAGGTGACAGCGGCAGCTGTAGGCAGAGGAGGTAGAACAGCCCCACTGGCCGCAGCCATCACACAGCCTGTGGTGTGGCTTCTGCTGCCGGGTGCTGCACAGGACAGGGGGTGTGGCAGTGGCTGCCGGGTTCCAGGCCCATCACCAGCTTGAGCAACCCACTGTCCTGCCAGCTGCCACCCATGCCACCAGACCTGGCTGTCACAGAGTCAGCTGGGCTGGGAAGGGCACTGCCTGGGCTAGCCCCACCGGGCCTTTCCACGACAGCCCCACCCTGCCTGGGCACAGGGAGCCAAGAGCAATCTGGCCATGCAGCTCAGATCCAATGGCTCCAGCCCTAGCCACAGCCTGCTGGAAGTGCCCAGCCCCCACAGTCCCTCTGTGTCCACCCTCAGCAGTGTCCACAGGCCAGCCCAGCTCAGCCCTGCAGCCGCAGCCCTGGGTGGATGGCAGGGCCAGGCCAGACAGCTCTGGCCAGGCTCCACACTACATGAGCAGCAAGCAGGGGAGAAAGCCCCCAGCTGGGGTCCCTGTGCCCATGCCTGAGGGGGGAAGACAGGGAGTTTAATTCCCTCTGCCACACTTTGCCTGAGGTGCTGCCTGAGTCAAAGTGGGGGGGCCTGGGGGACAAGCTGGTAAGGGCAGGGCACCCCGGCTGGGGTCCCTGCAGGCCAGGGTCGGGGTTTAAACCCCTCCCCAATCATACCTGGCCACCTGCTGAGAGCCTGGCCGCACACCCCAGGTCAGCTTCTCTCCAGCCTTGCGGCTGCTGCGAAAGGTTAGATTAACCTGCAAAGTTTGAACCAGTTCAGGCTTGGACTTTTTGAATGTCTATCCCTAGCCTTATGACTCATCCAGTCTCCCCAAAGAAGCCTACCAGGAAATGTCTGCCTTCCGTTTGGTGCCCTAACTAAAAACCAATCCATCCTCTGTTTTACTGTACAATGTATAACGTGGTATCCTGTCACGAAATTCTGTTATTGCCAATTAGCTAAAGAGGATGTGGTACTGGAAAAAAAATGGTTTCATTGATGCGGAACTGCCTCTGTACCCAAAATGGAGCAGATGTTCAGTTTTGCAGCATTATCATACTTCAGGTTTTTTATTTAAAATCAGTGGGTGTCCTTAAACCAAAAGGAATGCTTGATATGGGTTGCCACTGTATCTTAGCAAGTTTTGCTTCCAGTGACTCTTTCCTTTTTCTTTCCTGTAGCACATAAAACAGTGGAAAATGACTTGTCTTACCAGATGTAGCTGTAAAGTAGAAACTTATATTCGTGGACATTTGCTTGTACACTCCTCTAAAGTAACTAATGGAAGTTGAGTCACCAAATCAGCATACCATGAAGCACAAGAAACAAAAGTTGGCATATTGTAACTTAAAATGACATATGTTGTTATTGTCCAAGGTAGAATTAATTTCATTGGAAACATTTTTACATTGCAATTAACATTTATAAAGTTCGTTCATTTGAAAATATGAAAGTAGGATTTTTTTTTTATTTGAGCCCTGGATTTTGAAAATAAAAAGTTCGAAATCTATTATTTCCCAGAAAGGCATAACACGACATGACACGCTGACAAGAAAATGTGTTCTGGGGACTTAGTCAATGATAACCTGCCAAAGTACAGGTTTTTGTTAGCCAACATTAGCCTAGAGATAAGCCAGTATCTGATTCATTATCCACAAAGCTTGCCTTCTCTCATTCTATATTGGTCCTCATTCTCAACAGGGGCGGATTTCCAGAATTAAATCTTACTCACTTGCCTTTGGACTTTGTGTTTGTGGGTCACAGAAGATAAGGGTGGGGAGTGAGGGGCAGATCATCCTTGCTGTAACTCTAATCAGACAAATCAGTGGTGGCTCACTATACTTCGTTCCTTATAAAGAAAAAAAGGATGTGGAATGGGAATGTAAGTGTTGAATATAACCCATTTATTTACTTCAAATCTTGCTAGGCTTTTTGCTTCTTTTTAAACCTTAGTGATTCTCAGTCCTGGTGTCCCAAGGTGTAGAGGAAGGCACTCGATAAAGAGATAAGTGTAGGCTCAGTCTTATACCTACTTGCCTATCTCCCACCCATATTGCCCAGCCCTTCTGCAATGAAGTAAGCACTGTATATGTATAAATTCATTTTTTGAAATTGGGTGCCACTCACTTCACCGAAGTTAAGGTACAAAAGTCCAAAAAGAGAACCACTGCCGTAGGTTATCATGAATATACATAAAATTTCCTCTCAAGAATTTAACAGATGTTGTAAGTAATTTGTATATTACCTTTATCAAGTACAAACAGGTATTCTAAACCTTCTATTCACTATTTGTTATTGCAGCAACATCTAGGCATCCATATCCTAGATCAGGACCATATAGTATCAGGTACCATATCCACAAAAAACAAAAGGTGACCCTGCCCCACAATCTAGGTATAAGATTAGAGGCAACACATGGAGGAAGATACATACAGGCCTGGTCTACCCACCTGCATATGAACAACCATCAAATGGTTTATAGGTATCAGGGCAAAGGAGTTCTAGTGAATCATTTGAAGGAAGACAGCAAAGTGGGAGTATATGGGACACTTCTTCCCAAGAGAGAGGGGCAACAAGGTGTCTATCTGGAAATGTAGTAAGTGGGTGAGAATTGGCAATGCAGACTGATCAGAGTCGATGCAGACTGATCAGAAGCAGGAGCTGACATCTCAACAAGAGAAGTTATATTTAGAGTAGGGGAAAGCCTCAGAGAGACTAGAAGATGAAGGAATGTTGATTATTTGATGTGATTCAAAAGGGAGATTGGATATCGAGGGGTCTCCCTGCACTAGAGGTAAAAAAAAATAATGTGGAAACCCTCCCA
>NW_017728943.1:130049326-130071388 GCF_001723895.1 Crocodylus porosus
AATGTACACGGATTGACTGGAGGCAGAAGACCTAGGAAGATGGATTAAAAAGTACATCCAAAGGGTAATTAATGTTGGTAGGGAATGTAAGGGACAAATATGGTATCTGGATGGGGTCTTGGAGGACACAAGTAGTGTTACAAGCAGATGAGTGGAACCCCAGGTAGGGTGCTGCACCTCTCATCAGTGATCCAAATTGGGGCAGACTGGGGTTTTATAATGTGCCAGGGACAACCAAAACAGCGCAGCAAATGCAGAAAAGTAGAATATGCTGTCTGCACACTCTCCCCTCACAGTGTGCCACAGATGTGAAGAGCATAGAGCAGCAGAGTATGAGGAGTCCTTAAAATGAACTATTTGTAAGAGAAAGGGACACTTGTATCATAAGTGTCCCAAAGCTTTTGCAAGTACAGTCAACCCCCTGAGGAACAGCAAAACTTGGAGATGGAGAGTGGAGGAGAGGAGGGGTTGGACACCGGGTAGAAATGGTGAAAGAAACCATTATTTCAGGAAGGTGGAAAAGGAGTATGGCAAAATGTCTGTGACTGGGCAACTGGGAGGAGATGGAAGACAGGATAGAAGGGAAGGTGGGAAGAGTAAACAGCTCAGACATGGAGGTGGGGATGGGAAAGAAAGAAGACACTCTACCGACAACAGAAGTGGAGATGGAGCAAGAGAAAGAACCAGAGAGAGAGAGGCCAGGAACAGAAAGAAAATGCAGAGGCTGAAGATCAGGAAGAAGAAACCTGATAATGAGGGAGGTGAGTAGGAGGATGAGCTGGAGAGCAGTTTTCTGCTGCTAATACCTGTAGGCTCCAGGCTGGAATGGAGATCAGAAGGTGGGAAGCAACAGGGAGGCAGGAATATGCAAGCCTTCCTAAATGCAAAAACAGTTTGGCAGCTTGCGATGGCTGTGGGAATGTGAGTGAGGGAGGGGGAGGAGTCAACCACTCTGAGCAGTAGCACAGATGAGTTTTAAATGGATTGAGGCCTGAGTTTCAAAACAAGCATAAATGGCATTGACAATAAGTTTGCTTAACGTCACGGAGTATCTTAACAAGGAAAAGATGGGAACAGATTGAACCAGTGTTGAACCAAGTAAGGACAGACATAATCTGCCTACACAAATGTGGTATACCTGGGGAGAGGGAGTATAAACACTTTGAGAAAAGGTGGAGATGGGGGCCATCTTGGCAGACAGGGACAAATGAGAACAAAGCAGCAGGGGTAGCAATATTATTCAAGAACCCAGAGCTGAAAGCAAAGCTGGCAGAAGTACTCAGCAGTAGCAGACTGCAAGGAATGATATTATCAGGCAGTGGGGAACAGAATTAGAAAATGTCAATGTACTATGTATACCACCAGAGAGGGCAGGAAGGAAAGCACTGCACATAACACATTTAATGTGCTGCTTACAAAGCTAGCAGTATATGTGGTTGGAGGGAGACTGCACATAATAGTGGGAGATTTCAATTGTATAATCAAAGTGGAGATAATCAAAAAGGAAAGCTTCCACCTTCTCTGTCTCAGAAAAACTCTTGGAGTCACTTGGGACCAACAATGACATCCTTGAGAGGATTGGCCTAGAGTCTATGCAGACTACACTGGACGCTCAAAGGCTTTGCTGGCTGGGACACGTGGAACATGTGCCTCAAGATTGTTTGCTGAAGCCTGCACTCTATGGCCAACTCAAGAACTGCCCATGATACAGAGGAAGGCCAACAACTGCTCAGTATGGAGAAGCCAGGTCAAGGCTGGTATAGTCACTGCAGAGAGCCATCAGAGCTCAGGCTGAGGCCCACAGGAGAACAAGGAAACAGAGTATGCTTCAACCTCCATCTGATGAGTGGCCCTGCAGCCGTGGGCGACTGGTGCTGCCTTAGTCGGGGGGGGCACATGCCCCCCCACAGCAACCAGTCAGTGGTCGGGGTGGAGGGGATCCCCCTCAGCCAATCGTGAGACAGCCAATTGCTGTGGCTGATTGCTGCAGCCACTTCTGGGAGCAAACGCAACAGCGCTCCACTCCCCAGTCAGCACTTGCAGGCACCAGCACTCCCTCCTGCCCCCCCCCCACCCATCCCCTAGGTGGGGAGCACAGCCAGTCAAGGGGTGCATGTACACCCCCATGCGCCCCCTAAAAGCTTCCTGTAGCCACTGCGGGAAGGCTTACCACTCGTACATCGGGCTGTTCTTCCACACCGTTACCAAGCACCACTGATTGACTGACTTTGTTGTGTCTCCTTTCATCTATCAAGATACTGAACAGCCATACAATCAAAGTGGGTGATGGAACAGGGGAAGGAGGAAACAGCTTTAGACAGCTCATCCACGCTGTTAACAAATACAATAAAAGAAGAGTCGCTAAGAGATGCGTGAGCAGGGGGGAAAGTTTTCAGTAGAAAAGACCCCAGTGGAAAGAAACAATCAAGAACTGATTTTGTGCTTTTATCAAAATAAATAGGGATAAGGGGAAAAAATCATACATGTAGCTTTTAGTGATCACCAGATGCTGAAGGTAGAAATGAGTCTTGGTATGAGCCCTATGAGAGGGTAGGGACTGTGGAAGTTAAAGGTGCAGCTGCTACAAGATGAAGTGATATACTAAGCACACAGGAGATGGTAAGAGGGTTGGAAAACACTTGTAACCATGGGCGCAACACTACCCACGCCTTCACCTGAATAGTGGGATCCTGAGGTACCCAGTAGCCAGTGACCCCTCCCAGCTCCCTGGGTAGCTGCTGCAGGGTCCCTGAGCAGAGAGTCTCCCCTTACAATCAAACAACCTTGCAGACAGTTATAAAACTATTTACATGATATAATTATTTACAAGATAACATATAACAAATGCAATAGAACAAATGTTATACTGCATGACCTGGTTTTGGTGGCTTAAGGATTAATGCTTCTTGGATATACATTACAGTAGAGGAAGGTGTACAAATTACCCACGATAAATAAGGAACCAGTACATAAATACATTGATACTCCAACTAATAAACCACCAGTTTACATAGTTTATAACTTGTACACGCTGTAGTGAGGACCCTGTTGTGCCCTGCCCCTGGCTGGGTGTCTCAGGAGCAGGCCTGTCTGTGTCCCTGCACAGGATCTGTGTGCGGTCCCTGGTGCTGTCATCCCTCACACCAGCTCCAGGGGTCTCCATGCAGCAGGTGCTGGCTCCTCCCCTGCAGTCCCTGCAAGAGAGCTTATTTCTACTCAGACCCCTTCCCTTGCTCAGCAGGGAGCAGTGTCTGGGCTGCAGGTTGTAACAGTTTCCCCTGCCCAGCACAGCCTCACAGCACCCAGCAAATGCAGGCCCTGCCTGGCCCGGGGCTTCTGGTGGCCGGAGCAGTCCCTGCCCCTCTAGCCCAGGGCTCCCTCTGGCATCTGAGCCTGCTCCGCCCCTGCTGTGCTCACCCAGCCACACAGGGGCTTGCAGGAGGGTCTTCCCAGGCTCAGAGTCTCCTCACAGGCAGCTCCTCTCTTGTCCTGCCCTGGTAGGGCTGGGAGAGGAAAAGAGTGTAGCACTCTCCGCGCAGCCTCTGCAGCTACTTCTGCAGTGCTCTGCCAGGGGCTGTCATGGAGGGACGGCCGTGGGGAGATTCTTTCCCTGGTCTCCAGCATGTCTCACACTGCCCCCTCCCCTCTCTCGCTTCTTTGTTCTCCACCCCAGGAAAACTGCTCCCTCATTTAACCAAGCCTCTCCGCCCATCGCAGGCCAGGACTCTTCCTGCGCTTTTGCTAACCTCTCATTCAAACCCTGCTGGGCTTACATCACTCCTCCCACTTCCGGGAGGGCTACCTCCAAAGCAACTTCACTTGCCCTCAGGGCAATCTGTGTCCTCACTGGGACAAACTCTGTCTCTTCACACGCGGTCCCTCTGCAGAGCAGACCTTCCTATCCCTTCAGGTGGGCCCATTTTTAATGCTGCTACACACTGAAGAAATATTTTGGGGAGTACCAATTGGTGGATGATAGAGAAAAAGAGGATGGGAGAATTCTTCAGGAAGGAAGGCTGAAGATGCACAGGGAAAAGAATGAAAGAGCTAAGAGAGCTGCAAAGAAAGATGCAAGAGCTGCTAAAAGAAGCCGCAGAAGGAAGACAAGTACAAGAAGAGCTAGAAGAAATAAAGCAAGAGTTAGAAAACTGGTTTAAAAGAAAGATGAGAGAAAAATATTCTTAGCACAAGCACCGTGGGTGGGAGGAAATGAAGAGTAGTCCCAATACTTTTCAGTCAGAATGAAGGTGGTAAAAGGAGAGCTTAAAGCAGTGTGGGAAGAAGATGGTGCCCAGGTGGAAAAGCAGGAGGAGGTGTTGGAGATGATGAAAAGATTTCATGAACAGCTATACCAGAAGAAGAAAGTAAACAGGAAGAAGATGAAGGATTTCTTGGAAGAGATTGAAGAGAAAGTAGAGGAGAAAGAAGCAAAGAAGATGGAAGAAAAAATTAGCTTAAAGGAAGAGGAGGAGTGTTTAAAAACCTTGAAGAGGGAAACCACAAGGAGCATACATCTGAGTATGAAGAAGTGATTGGGGCTAAACTAGATAGATCGAAAAGCACCATAATAGGAGTGGGAAACTGAAGAGGCTTGGAGAAGTTAGGCCTTCGAATGAGATAGAGAGAAATCACAGTGCTAGGGATCCCAATGGATGCCAAAGGGAAAGGTAATACAGCATAGGAAAAGGTGATAGCAAAGCTATGGCATATACTTTTCCATAGCCAGAAGGACACTGTCTTTTACCAAAAAAACAGTGGTGGTTAAGGCTGTACGACTGCCTATTATTCAAAATACAAGAACTGTATTCCCACTGACATGGCAGCAGATAGCAAAAGTATAGAGGGAAATGTGTGTTCTTCTGGAAGTCCAAAAGAGAGAAATGGGCTAGAACCGAACTTTACAAAGCAAGAAAGACGGAGGGGATGGGGGCTGCCAGACTTGGGATTGTTTGTTTATGCAAAATATGTAACTGTGATATGCAAGGCAGTAATGGAGGGAGAGGGGAAAGCAGCATGTACCACCCAATTTCACACAGCTGCAATTTTAAAAAAATGGGGAATATATCAGACCTCATTGAAGACTCCATGGGCATGGCAACCACCAATTCATTAATCAGGATGGAAGGATTCATGCAGAGGTATAAAATAGGGAAGGTAGGGCTGGAGATCCTGAAGGATCATAAGAAATTGATGAAAATGGTAAGGGAAAAAGACAGGATGGTACCAGTGGGAAACTTCCCAGAATTATGAGTGAAGAAGGTGTGCGTAAAGAACTAAAAGGGGAACATGCTGACCTACCATGGAGGGTTGCAAGAAATATCTTGCTGGTGAGTCAAGTACAACATAGATGGGACTTGACGAGCTCATCAAGGTGCCCAAGGGAGAGGTGCAGGGAAGAAGAAACAGTGGGACGTGTTTTGGGAGCGTGCATATGCAAAAGTTGTGTGAGAAAGGGCCCGCCACTTTCTCAATGTCACCAATATAAGCCTGTCATTAGCATGGGAGATGGTACTATATGAATTCATAGCAAAGGGACCAGAAGAAACATTATTAAGGACTTTTATTATCATGTATTAAAACTAGTTTATGGAAAGTAAGAAACGTCTTTAGTTTAAGGGGTTGACTTTCATTGAGAGTGCCTGAACATGGAGCTCCATGAACTGAAATACTGTATCCATCGGGACAAAGAAGAGATTGGAGAGGAAGAGGCAAAGAAGTGAAGGAAAAAGGACTGGGCACATTTGTTTTACTACACCAACAGAGAGGACTGATGGGCAGGGCAGAGAGTTTCAGATGATTACTAAAGTAACAGTTTTTCACTGTATGAGGAAAAAGATTCCTGTAAGGGTTTGTTTTTGTGCAAAGTTGATTTATGCTGTTTGATGGTTTAATATATGTAGTTGTATGTTATTGATCTGCAGCTGTTTTTGTGATATGACATGTTGGTGAAACAAGGATGCTTTATATGTATAACTTTGTAAGTGTAGGATTATAAATGTGTTTTTAATAAAAAGTGTAATAAAAAGGTTCATTTTTGGCACCAAGAGGAGGGTGTCAGGGCTGGCTTGGACCCTCCCAGTGCCAAACTGGTACTGCAGTACCTCCAGGCCCAGCACCGGTTCCCTGTGGATGCTACACCCACCCATTTTTTTAAGTGCCAAAAGAAAGTTCCCATCAGTGTGCTTGCCTGATATATAAGGGCCACGTGTTTTATAGTCATGCTCAGTTGTTGGCTACATTTAAGTAACTTCATAGTCAGTTTTTATTACTGAGCACATATTGATTTTGGTGGCAGTTTAATGATCGACAGTGTATTTAATGACGTTTCCTTGTATGTGAATATAAGACAAGAGGCTTTTTTCCCCACACTGATTGAGGGGTGGAAATACCATTTTGTGTTTGAGTAAATACATTACATACATTTTTATTAATTGAGTTTGAGCCATCTAGCTCCATACACACGACTAGTCTATGTAAGTACATCTTGTTTACCATAATTACACTTGTGCAGAAAGAGGCAGTTAGTTGTGCTAGTTTGAAATCAGGAGAAAGGCAGGGCAGAGTGGCACCTTATAGACCAAGAGTCGGCATAATACAGCCCACAGGTCAGACACAGCCCACTAATTGATTTGTGGGCCCCTTGGCACTCTGCATGGGGCTGAGCCCTACCTGATGGCTAGAAAATGGTATTTAGAGGTTTGCTTTTGGGAATTAGCTTTCCCTCTGTGATGGCTCCTCATCTTTTGACATTGCTGATTGGTCTCTCTGTGGTTGTCATGCTGTCCATGTTCTGTCCTGTCAGCCTAATCCTTTTGTTTCACAAAGCTATCACATGCACACATTCTAATTTGGGCTTTACTGGTGTTCTCCTAGTTTGGTCTGTTCTCTCAAAACTGGAAAGCCCAAGGGCCCTGCAGTTGGGCACTGTGCGCTGGTGCCACTTTATATTACGCTATGGAAAGTGTAGTACGTGGCTTCAATTCCCAGCCTGTGTCTGCCTGCTCCTTGTCTGTATCAGACAATGTGGGCCTTGAAGAAACTTTGTCATAGACTAGTTTTTTAGAAATCAATTAATTTTGCTTTTTCCCCAGACCGTTATTCTAATGGATATCTACTTTACCTGTGAGTCATCACAGAGGGAAAAAGATACAAGAGGAAGGATTTTGAATTAGCAAAGCGTCCACAAGTAGGGAAACTGAGGCCACCATGGACAGAAGGCATACCACCAGCCTGTCTCACCCGCCCCACTAGGGAGAGAGGGGTGGGCCTTGGCCTCTGACCTCTGGTGACATCTGCCATTCAAATGAGAACTTCAGACAGAAGCTTACATACTAGCCAGACATATCTTGATTCTGACAGCTCTAGGACTTGTAGATATACAATTGTTTGCATTACTCTTATCTGCTATCACTGTGTGTCAATAAACTTCACCTATTATCAAATGGAAAGGTTGTGGTCTGTCTGAGGGGTTGGGTCTGCCTGGAACAAGGTATCTGGGTCATAAATCCAGTGCCAACTCCACCCATCTGGGACAGCCCGCTCTGTGCTTCTCAGACCTGTCAGCCCAGCCCCAGACAGTGTGCACAGCTTCCTGGTAGGACTGCTCCTGATCCAGCTCCAGCTGCCCAGGTACTGTTCAGCTCCTCCTACCTCCAGTGGCGGCTTTTCCTTCTCCTCGTGCCCCTACTGTGCCACTCCAGGCAGGGAAGAAAACCACAGCTGGGTGGCTTTGACCACAGTGCATGGAACTCCAGCTCCCAGCCACCACCTTCCACCTACCTTCTCCACCCACATTATCATGCTAGGTGTGTGGAGTGGGTGAAAGGCAGCCAGGGGCTGGAGCTGGAGCCCCATGCAATAGGGCAGTAGCCACCTGGATGCAGCTTCCTCCCTGCCTGGAGCAGCACAGTGGGGACAGGAGAATGAGGAAGAAGAACAACTGGGTGGGGGGGTGGAGATGCACCAGGAGGCTGTGTGCACTGGCTGGGGCCATGGCCAAGGCTGAGGCTGGTGGGTGTAGGCAGGAGTGTGGCTCAGGCTGTCCCAGGCAGGAGCAGGTAGGGCTCAGCCCCATGCAGTGCCACAGGGGCAGCCATGAGCCAGATGGGGGAGGGGCAGATCATACCCATACTGCACTGCCTGGGTTATCTCTGCTGCATATGCAACCTTCCTCCCCCAACTCTTGGCCAGCTCCCAGGACCTAGTGCACTGGCAGCCATCCCAAATATTCACACCGCCCCTGTGCATGCACACACACACACACACACACACACACACACACACACACCCCTGCACCCCTCCCCCCCAATATACAAGAGTAAGACTTTATTTTGAACTATTATGCCATTACCCCTATGAACACTACTCAAAAAAACCAAATCAGGACAAAAATTATTTCTTTAAATAAAATTTAAAAATATTATGGTAGGTGTTTGATTTTTAATATATGATTTGTTCTCATCTATAATTGTTAAAATGATATTTCTAAAATATTTGATTTGTGCAGCCCTTGACAACTCACCAAAACTTGTTAAGTGGCCCTCCTGTTGAAATAATTGACCACTCTGTTATAGACTAATTTATTCAGAGAGGTATATGTATTCAGAAACATCAGCTTGGCTTCTTCACATGATACAAATGGACCTGCAGAAACAAAGTAGTAATTTAAATACAAAGGATTGGGAAGAGAAGAGGAAAGGAGAGGGTCATTGCTGAAAGAGGCAAAGGTGGTAAGCAAAGCAGTAAAACCACAGGGGCACAGGGGTTACAGAAGCTGTCCCAGGTAATGGGATAAGAACCCGTAGTCTCTATTTGGGCCATTCTTAATATAATCCAATGTGTGCATGATTTCTCATTCTGCAACTTGCATTCAAGTTGTTTTTTAAAGTTTTGTTGTTTAAAAACAGCTCCGCTGATCAGCAATGGGTTATCCATGGGGGGCTAAAGTGTTCTGCCACAGATGTGTGTGTCTTTCTGAAACTGATGTCAGATCAATTTATTCTTTCATATAGTGAATGCCCCATCTGTCCAAATGAGACATCAGAAGAGCACTGTAAGCAGGTGATGGCATATATGATATTGGTAAAGGATCAGTCAAATGAATGAACCCCAGATGTTACATCTGTGCTATTTGATCCAGTGACGATGTAGTCTGTATTAATGAAGGGGCACAGCTAGCAACTGGGTCCATGGCAAGGCCTGGTACCTTGGTGGGCATAGGAGATATGATATGGTGGTATGCCTGTTGCTGGAGAAACGTCATTTGAGGCTGGGGGCTGCTCATAAGTGAGGATAGGCTTGTTGTCCACGGCTGCCTTGGGACAGTCATTGTTATCCAGGACAGATTGCAGGTAACTACTTATATGTTCAAGCTGGGAGCTGCAGGTGACAACTAAAGTGATTTTATTGTCATGGGGTTAGTATTGTTGCACCAAGCCGTGCAACAGACCCATGTGCAACCTGTGCTCAAAGGATATAGTGAGAGCATTCTGAGATATACAGAAAAGCATCTATTTACAGTTAACTGCCCTTGCAATGAAATGCCTCATAGTAATGCTGCATGAACAACTTCTTAAAAAACAGAACTGCATTTCAGGATGTGCTTCATCAAGGACACAAGATATTGACACTTTTTCATGCTTAGAAGGTGCCTATTACGCTGCATTTTTGTATTCTGTTTGCAAACTCCTCACTGGATCAGTTGTTTTGGGAACATTTAGAATCAGTTGTTTAAGGGCTTGTCCCTACCCTAAAGAGCAAATGATCTAGTAACATCTTTGTGTAAAACAATGCAAGGGATGGAAATGGGATAACAAGAGTAATGGCAGCAGAAGGCAGGGCAGAGTGGCACCTTATGGATTAAATAATTCTGAAAGCTTGCTTTGTCAGATGCTGCGCGGGACCTGTAGGGAGCAGGGTTCTAAATAGAGAGCAATAATTTAAATACAAAGGATAGGGAAGAGGGAGGAAAAGCCTCCAAATATGGTATCTGGGTTGGGATTATGGAAACGGACCATCAGGGAAACAGATTTTCTAAAAGTGGATTTGAACTCTGCAACTGCTTGCTTTATGCAGCTGCCAGCTAGCACAATCTGACAAAACCTTTAAGATACCATTGGATGTTTCTTAAATGCCAAATCCTTTTCCTTCCTTACTGCATTATCATTCCAGAAATTAACTTGTATTGAGGTAGCAACTTTCAGCTCCAATCAAGAAAGATAGATACCATGCCTATGTCTAATTAAAAAACATGGTCTCTTCTCCAAGGAACTTAGACATAAAAATATAGTAGTGCCTGAATTGTTCAGGCCTGAGTAGAATTGGAGTAAGAATGTTTAGATACAGTCCTATGTATCAATTGGAAATATAAAGTACAACAAAAAGTAAAACAACTTTTCTAACATTAGAACAGGGACAACAGAGAAATAAAGAAGTTCAATAAGACCTCCACTGTCATGTCCCTATTCAAGTTTCACTTCCTTAACTATGACATGGGATTCCTGCAAGCTGTACCAATGCTTGCAGGGGACTTCTGGCAGTTTGAAAATACTGTGATTTACTGTCACAGGGGGGTGCAATTTATTGCGATACACAATTTTCTCTTTCAATTTCAAATGTAAATTTCTTTCAGCTCCACTATAAAATGTAGTTTTACTGGGAAAGGTTTGGGACAAATGACTGTTTTGTGTTTTCCCTATGTGATGATGGTGATGTATTCCTATGACATGCCCCTTGTGTCATACATGGAAGTGTAGCTTCCAGTGTCTCACACCAGCTGGGAGTGGATTTTCAGTACAGCTTTGGGGCTTTCCTCTCCTCACCGCCCCCCCCCCCCCCAATGTTGTGGTAAAAAGTATATTTACTTGATATCTTATCATATACCCTGCACCCAGTCCTTATATTTATTTATTTTGGTTGAAGGAACAAGGATTCTCCCCCCATCTAATATTTAGAAGTACTACTTAATAAATTTAGGCTAAATGATGTATGTGTTCTCCTCCTCCCCTCTCATCTATAATGGCACAATGAGAAACTCCAGTAGGTCTTCATGGATCCATCTCTTCCCTAGCTATACTGTGCCTGATTCGTTGTCACTATAATACAGAGCAGGGACCTACAATGGATCACCCCTTCACTCTTCAATTTCATCATTTTTAAGCCATCATTATCTTAGTTTCTACCAACTGTTTACATTTCTTTCTAAACCAAATTCTTGGACTATGTCTATGCAAAACTCCAACCATCATCCTGTGTTTCAGGAAATACCAGTGAGAATGGAAGCTGGGATATAATACAAAGCAAGGTGGAGGAGGGAGATGTTGGAGAGCTAATGTTAGATTGGCGCGCTGCATTTTTTCTCTTCCTAATTACACAATTTTTGAGAAAGTATCTCTGTCATTATGCAATGTTCATACCATTGCAAACTGAGTAATTTGTCCAGACTCTTGTAACTTGGCATCCTGGGGTTGCAAAATATTATATGATTTTTCAAATTGACAGCATTCTCTCAAGGCTGGGGCCTCAGCCGGCTAAAGAACAATGAAGAACCTTCCCTTTCTTTTATGTAAGTTTTTTACTATTAACCTAGTAGTCATATAGGGGGTAATGGTCGGCAATAGTGTGTCTTTTTTGTATATGGCTGTAATTTCTTTGTTTTCTCTGTCAGATATCATTTAAATAGAATATTGAAGAATAAGGCTCTGAAAAACTTGATAGACTGACAGCAACAGACCAGATGCTCTTGTCTTATAAATTAGGAGATTATGCGTAGCCAGCTGTACCATATAAATGTCCAGTTTTTATACTATGCCATGGTCTTTGGTGTTTATCATGTGGTTTAGCATCTGGTCAGTACTCTTTGTACCTCCCATATATCTGTTCTAATCAGACAGTGAGGAGTTTATTTATGTGCATAGCTTGGTATCAACTGGGAATTGTTCTAGCAGTCTTGCATTCTGGTATGAAATGACATGTCCTTTGCATCACAGCTATCAGTTCTTTAAAAGTGTTTTTTTTCCCTTCCAGCATTATTGTAAGCCTTCCAGAGCAAGGACAATTCATTGTAAATAGGTCCTTTTCTTTATGTCTTAGCATTACCTCAGTATTGCCTAGATTGAAGAAATACAGATGTTAAAATTGGCTTTAAAAATGAGATAACTTCACCGTTCAGTTTCCCACAGAAAATGTTTGATTCATATCTCCATAAACCTGAAAAATCCTGCTATTTTATCTTGAGTTCCCTGGCATTTAGTGAATCCCCAGTTTCAAGAGTGGTCAGACTCCTTTCCCAGTTTTTGAAATGGCAATATTTCGTCCTCATTGGTTGCAGAGGAAACTTCCAAAATGGTACCCCCACAAAAGCTGTAGGACCATAAGGCAAAGACAAAGAACACAATAATTATTATTATTTTAAATCTTATTATTTTCAATCCAGAGTTATGGTTCTATTTTTTAAACACTTTCATTTGGCACTACTGACCAGGGGAATGCGGGGAAAGTAGACTTAATGGATTCCTTTGTTTGAATGCAATGGGCTTCACAGTATATATGTAGAGAGGTTGCTTTTAAACTGGAGACTAGTCTGAATGTAGAGGAATATTGTGTTTATTGCTGCGGTTATAATGTTGAGTCAGTTGGAATGCCTTCACTGAAATCATTTTCCATCATAAAGTACCATTTATTATAAATTGAACTTTTGTTTAGAAGAACAAAATCAGATTTCATTGTCAATGTAATCTGCCCCCAAAAACTTAAATGTAAGTATTGACCTGCTCTAGATATTATGGTTTTTGTAGCATAACGACTCTTATTTAGCTGAAAATATTTAGGAATATATTGTCTAATTTTGTTTTGCCAGTAGATGACACTATTGCTTCATAATTACAGCTCCTACAAACACAGCACACTCACACAAGCATTTTTGTATACAGTGTTAACAATATTTGTTAACTTTGTCCTCAGGATGCAGTAACCCCCTATCCTAAAGGAGTGATCATTTCAAACATCATTCTTGGTGATGATTTTTTTAAATTTTTTAATGGCAAAGATATATTTTTTCTCTCATTCTGTATCCAGACAAAACAGTTATAGCAGGATAGATCATTGGTGCCTTTTTGTCCCCTTGTTTGAAGAGCTTTAGTTCAAAGTGACCCACCACCATTTTTCAGCATGGGGACGCTGATACACATGACACTCCCAGCGCT
The DNA here is from genome assembly GCF_001723895.1 of Crocodylus porosus. Classification (NCBI taxonomy): domain Eukaryota; kingdom Metazoa; phylum Chordata; order Crocodylia; family Crocodylidae; genus Crocodylus; species Crocodylus porosus. The sequence continues at coordinate 130,062,529 of NW_017728943.1, forward strand.
TTTAATTAGCGCAGCTCTTGGATAATTAAAGCACCCTCTCCCGCTGCTGGAGCACACCTAGAAACACCCTTTCTGAAGAGTTGTCTTTGTAACATCAAAAGAACCACTCAGGCAAAGCAAAAGTAAATCAGGAGAAAACACCTATCAAACCTGATATGGAGAATGTCTCTTCCTGCACATAAACACAAGTTAATTGTAAAGAAATATTTACTATAATAATTAAGATAGACATTTCACACAGTCACATATGAGACACATAGGAGCCTGCTTAAAAATATCATAGGTATAGTAAGATAAACTGGAAGTGATGCCTCATTATTTCTTTTCAGAAGGTCCAGCCACAAACTTATATCCTCTTGCACTATGCAATTGTCATCAATATTTTGTAGTTTACCTTTAATGAGTAGGCTCAGCTCAGCTTAAGCTTCACAGTCATCACTGATGCCACCACGTTGTGATGTTCCATGTCTACAAAAATATGTTACTAGGGCCTCTGCAGTGATCCAGGGACCACCACAGAGAAGCCACCCTGCTTCACATACACACCACTTGCCCCCACTGTATCTTGATCTGGCCCTTTTCCCTAGATCTTTCAAGCATTTTGTAATAACCTTGTATCATCAGGACATTGGCTACTGTGGCCCCAACTTACCTGTGCCAAGTTAGGGTGTTATGTCTTGTAGTTGTGTCAGGGTTGACTAGTTTTAATAGCTTAAAAATGGATTGAGCAGCAGTGGTGGTCAGGGCAGGCAGACTGCACTGTAGTCCCCAGGAGCAGAGGGAAGACTAACCCCCCACCCTGTTCCCCTGCCTAAGGGACCATGCTGACTGGCCTCTGGCCACACTCCTGCTGCTGCAGTGGCAAGGGGGGAGTGACCGTGACAAGGGCAGCATCCCCTTGCATGGTTTCCCAGATCTTGAGCCTCTTCCCAGCATTGCAGGTGGGAGTGGGGCAGCCAGAGCTGCTGCAGCTGCGCAAGATGAATGGCAGTGGGGCCAGGGGAGATTTGGGGGGCTATGGCCCCCTCTGAGCCCTGATGCCACCGCTCATCCCATGCAGTCCACAGCAGCTCAACTCAATACAGGGGTTGCTACATCACAAGCCCTACTTCCTCACTGCTCTGGTGGCAGGGGTGGGGTCAAAGCCACAGAAGCCCATTAATTTAAATAAGCTTTGCACCTTGTCTTTAATGCAAAAAATTCCACTTCAGGTAACATTATAATTTCTCTTAGGTCTGCACATTTAATTTACATCTCTCTTTCTGTCATTGAACCAGATTTTGCAGAGCCCAAATCTAGCTTCGCGTAGATAGCAGTCTACTCGTAAACACAACCTTTAGTACCTATACTTACTGTTTACAGGAAGTGACCTTGTCTATAAATATTCCAAATGTGAAATTCTGCTCCAAAGATCTACAGCCATGGGATTTTCTAAAGCAGCAGTTCTCAGCCATTTGAGACTCCAGGTCCCCTCCATAGCTCTTCTGAACTGAACAGTACCCTATTTCAAGAACTAATTCACTTACACAATGCATACCTCCCCATGCAAAAGCTGGGCAGTTGGTGGGGAGAGAGGTGAGCCCTTGCCTCCTTGCACAGGGGCCTGTTCCAGTGAGGGCTTACCCTCTCTTGCAGGCAGCAGGAGGTGGGGCAAGTCCTTGCCTCCTCACATCCCATGGCACCTTTAAAAACATCTTGTGGCACTCCAGCTGAGAGTCACTGCTCTAAACACCACCACAGCTGCTCAGGGTGTGGACAGATGTAGCACTTAGAGTGTTCTAAATACACTTGAAACCCCAAAGGTCTACTTGTGCAAGCCACTTCAGATTGGCTTAAACTTCCTGGAACATTTCAAAAGCACACTGGGAAAATCCAATCCTATTTTGAGCCAGTTTTCCTTGAACCAGTCTAATGTTACGAGCAGAGAACATTCTGTGCCTAGCATCTGTTCAGTTCTCCAGGCATCCCAGACTGCACTGCTCCTTCTTCCCCTCCAAGCCCAAGCTGGAAAATGGGGATGCTCTGGCGTGCAACTAGGTTTCTACTGCCCAACTGCTTATGGAAACCACAATCTGCAGAAGTGGGGAAGCAGAAATTTCTGTCATTTTCACCTCCCTGTTAAGAAGCATGAGCTGGGGTCCCAGGTTAACTAACAGGGTGAGGGGAGGAAGCCAAATTTTGAGGAGGGGCTTTTCAGCCCCTGCTTGTGGTGGCTGGGTAGTTGAACCTGTAAGGTAAACCCCTGTCAGTTGCTGTGTGGTGATTGGGGGGGGAGACACCTATTGCACAATGAGTACTTAATAGAACAGACTGGTGGTCGATTCTATACTTGGTATGAAGTGAATTAGCCCACTAACTGGTAATTGTTCCTCTCTGTGCTGCACTCCTGCTGCCAGCTCTGTTCTACAGGTTTCACCTTGTGTGCATATCTCTGTGCAATTGTTGGCAATGCAATATACATGAGCAGTTGGAAAAGCCAAGTGCTTGGTGGGGAGGGGCCCAGAATACCCAGCCCCTTGGGAACTACAAGCAGGTATCCAAACAGCCCCCACTGCCTGGCCACCCTTCCACTCCAGCCCCCTAACCCAGTCCACATCTTCTTCTCCACCTAGAGGAATCAAGGGAAAATCCATGAGTTGACCCATGGGAGGCATAGAAAAGCAGGGCTGGAAGGGACCTCCAGAGGACTTCTAGTCCAGCCCCCTGCCTGAGGCAGGACCATCCCTATCCAAATTATCCCATGCAAGTATAATACAAACTAAAGCACCTACTCTGGACTCATTCCAAAGGCATCTGGATGTTTATCTTGCTGGGATCATTTGACCCCAGCAGACTTCCTGTGTATGGCTGGGGGGATAGACTTGATGATCTTGCAAGGTCCCTTCCAGCCCCTATCCACCTTGGAGCAGTTTTGTCCAGGCCACATTTCTCCAATTTTTTAATGAGAAGGTTATGTAAGCCTTGTCAAAAGCCTTTCTGAAGTCCAGATATGCTATATCTACAGGCATTCCCTTCATCTACCCAAGTAGTTACTTTGTCAAAGGAAGAGATCAAATTTGACAATTTATTTTTCATAAATCCAAGCTGGCTGCTTATGATCAGCCTTTCCTCTTCTAGATGCTTCCAAATGGCCTTCCTTAGGATATGCTCCAGTAACTTACTGTATGTATTGAGCTGAGGCTAACTCATCTATAGTTCCCTGGGTCCTCTTCCTTGCCTTTTTTTTGAAGAGGTTGGCCCTTTTCCAGTCCTCTAGTACCTGGCCCATCTTCCACAACTTCATTAAGGTAATTGTCAATGGCTCTAAGATCTCCTCTTCCAGTTCAGGACCCTGGGATGAAGCTTATCTGGCTCAGCCAACTTGAATGCATTCAGACCCAACAGAATCTCTCTGACAGTCTCTTTCATTATCAGTCAGTCTTACCTCAGTCCTGGGTAAGCTTTTTGAGAGAGTTATCCTGGTGCATGTCCATGAGGGGCCAGCAAGTGAGATTATACTTGGTGCAACCAACATGGGTTCATTAGAGGCAGGTCCTGTCAGACCAACCTGGTGGCCTTCTATGACCAGGTCACCAAATCCTTAGATGCAGGGGTAGCAGTGGACGTAGTCTTTCTGGACTTTAGGAAGGCCTTTGACACTGTGTCTCACCCCATTCTCATTAAAAAACTGGGGGACTGTGCTGACACCTACACAGCCAAATGGGTCACTAGCTGGCTGGAGGGCTGTACCCAGAGAGTGGTGGTGGATGGGTCATTTTCAATGTGGAGGGATGTGGGCAGTGGAGTTCCCCAAGGCTTGGTCCTCAGGCCCACACTGTTCAACATCTTCATCAGAGACTTGGACAGGAGTGTAAAAAGCACCCTGTTCAAATTCACAGACAACACTAAGATGTGGGGAAAAGTGGGCACACTAGAAGGGAGAAATAGGCTGCATTCAGACCTAGGCAGGTTACAGGGGTGGGCGGATGAGAACAGGATGGGTTTCAACACTGAACAAGTATAAAGTACTGCACCTTGGGGAGGAAGAACCAGCACCATACCTACAGGCTGGGGAACTCTCTTCTTGTCAGTGCAGAGGCAGAAAAGGATCTTGGAGTCATTATTGATGAACATGCGCCGACAGTGTGGGGATGCGGTCAGGAAGGCCAACCGTACCTTGTCACGCATCCACAGATACATCTCAAGCAGGTCCAAGGAGGTGATCCTCCCCTCCATGCGACACTGGTCAGTTGGAGTACTGCGTCCAGTTCTGGGCACCGCACTTCAAGAGGGATGTGGATAGCATTGAATGCGTCCAGAGGAGGGCCACTCGCATGATCAGGGGGCAGCAGGGTAGGCCCTACGAGGAGAGCCTATGGGACCTGAACCTGGTCAGCCTCCACAAGAGAAGGCTGAGAGGGGATCTGGTGGCCGTCTATAAACTGGCCAAGGGAGACCAGCAGCAAATGGGAAAGTCCCTGTTCCCCTGAGCACTACTGGGAGTAACAAGGAATAATGACCATAAGTTGATGGAGAGTCGATTCAGGCTAGATATCAGGAGATGCTACTTCATGGTCAGGGTGGCTAGGATCTGGAACCAACTTCCAAGAGAAGTGGTGCTGGCTCCTACCCTGGAAGCCTTTAAGAGGAGGCTAGATGAACACCTCACTGGGGTCATTTGACCACAGTACTCTTTCCTGCTATGGCAGGGGTCGAACTTGATAATCTGCTTCCGACCCTACCAACTATGAAACTATTATCTCCTTCCTCAGCTTGCCCCCTTTCTTACCTAGATAATTCCTATTAGGTGACAGGCAGCTTAATTTCTTTGAGAAGACTGAAACAAAGTAGCTGTTGAGTAGATCTGCCTACTTTGTATCTTTAGTTAGGAATTCCCTCTGGCTTATTAATGGAGGCCCCACAGCTTCTTTGGTCCTTCTTCTCTGGCCAACGTACCTCTTCTTGCCCTTAACCTTCTTTGTCAGGTGCAGATCATTCTTTAACTTTCCCTCACTGATTGTGTCCCTGCAGGTTCTTTCTATTTCCTTGTCTGTGTCCTCAGTGATCTTGCCCATTCTTCCATTGCCTGTATGCTTTCCTTTTGCATTTGAGACATCTTAGAAGCTCCTTGTGCAGCCACATTGGTCTTTTGCCATCCTTCTTGTGCTTTCCTTGTATCAAGACAGTTTCTTGTTGGGCTTCCAATACTGTGCCCCATAAAAGCTCCCAGACCTCATGGATGCCTTTATCCTTCAACCTATCCTCCTATGTCACCATGCCTATTAGCTCCTTGAGTTGGATGAAATCCTCCTTTTTGAAACGTAATTGCATCCTAATTTTGCTGACTTCATGCCTTCCCTGTCTCAAGATCTAGATTTCTAACATATCTTGCTAGCTTTCTCCCAAGTTACCCATCACCTTCCCATCCTTCACCAGTTCTTCCCTGCTGGTCAGGGCAAGATCCAAGATAGATGATTTCCTAGTTGTATCCTCCACTTTCTGGAAGAGAAAGCTGTCCTCCAGACAAGTTAGGAATTGGCTTGATATTTTATGTGCGTCTGCATTGTCTGGAAAATTCAATTCTCCCATCGGTACCATCCCATAACTTTTGAATAGATTTGTCACCTGTTTGAAAAGTACCTCATCCACCTCCTCTTCTTGATTAGGTGGCCTATAATAAATTCCCACCATTATATTGGTGCCACTTCTTTTACCTTTCATCTCTACCCAAATACATTCTGCTTTCCTGTCTTCTTCCTCCTGAACCAGGAAACAAGTCTATCTGTTTTTGACATACGAGGCAACACCACCACCTTTTCTGTCAAACCTTGTTCTTCTGAAACAGAGTGTAACCCTTGACGTGCATATTCCAGTCATAACAGCTGCCCTACCAGGTCTCAGTGATGCCAATCAGATCATAGTTCTTTTCACAGGCTGCAGCTTCCAACTCATCTTGTTTATTCCCTCATACTTCTCAGATTTGTATACATGCATCAGATGCATTTTGCATTTTAACCTCCTCACTTCCTTTTTGTGCCACTTGTTGCAGTCCTGGAGTTTTCTGGCCCTTTCCCAGAGCTGAGTTGCTTCTTTGAGTTCTTTCCCCTCTGGACCACATGCTCTGTTGCTGGTGAGCTTTGATCACTATCCCCACAAAACCTAGTTTAAAGCCCTCTTTATTAGGTTGGCCAGATGACAGCTAAAGATGCTCTTCCCCATTCTCATCAGATGGATCCTATCTCTCAATAGCAGCCCTCTTCCCAAAAAGATTCACTCATGTCAACACCACCATCTCATCCAGGCATTCGCTTCCAGAATACGATGGTCTCTGCCTGGATCCCTGCCTTCCACGGGAAGGATTGATGAGAACACCACTTGTGCTACAAGCTCCTTAATCCTCCTGCCAAGAGCCTTATAGTCACCTCTGATCTGGTACGTGTCATGCCTGGCAGTATCATTGGTGCCTATATAGACAAGCAGGTAGTGAGCCAAAGGATGGATGAGTTTTGGCAGACTCTGTGACAGCCTGAATTCAGGCTCCAGGCAGGCAGCACACTTGGACAAATTGTTGTCTCTGTCTCCTCCAGAAGAGAGTCACCAAGTACCACCACCCCTCTCTCTTTTCCTTTTTGGTGCAGTGGTCTAGGAGCCCCTGTCTTTGAGGGCTTGCACTTTCTGCTCTCTAGGCTGCTGCCTCCTCTGACTCACGCAGATGTCCTCTCCTCTGCCTCTTCCTCAGCAGCTCCACTGCAGAGTGTTTGAAAGCAGTTGCTGACTTCAGTCCACTCTTCTTCAATTCTGGGGGCCCTCCTTCTTTGAGTAGGAAAGCTGCCACTTCTCCTCATTGCCCTTTGGCCCCTCCAGTGCAAGTCTCTCATAACTTTTGTCCAAATGATCTTCCTGGTCCCAGATGCAATACAATATGGATGTCCTTTCAATCTGTGAATCTTCTCCAGTTTACACTTGGTGCAGATGAAGTGCTCTTGACCCTCTGGGAAGGTCAAACACGGCACATGCCATGCAGGTCACAACAGCTCACTCAGATTTCATTTGGGCCTCCTTTGCTCCTTGGAGCACACCTGTGCTATAAGGATTAAAAAAAAGAGAAGACACACCACAAGAACCTGCACATTAAACACCCACACCAGGGTTCTTACCCACCCACACACACACACACACACACACACACACACCCCTCCCTGGTTACCTCTTGGAGAGAACTCCCTAGGGCTAGGCAAATTCCTTCTTTGTTTGCTGCCCTTTGTTTGCTGCATGATGGTCTGGGTTTTCTTATCAACTCCTGGTGGTGTTTTGGCATCAATGCAATTCCTGAAAAATACGAATTCTACTTAGACCCCTTAGCAGTGTACGTGTGGACATTTCTGTCCAGGGACAATTGTGAAACAGTTCCCACCAGTAACGTTCTTGAAACAGTTCATGTCACATCTGTCTGCACCCTTCTTTAGTGCAACAAAAATGTACACATTCTCAGTGGGTCTGTTAACTCGAGCTCTAAATGCCACTGGTGGAAGTAAATGATCTTCCTTCTCTCAGGGCTTGTCTTTAAACAAAAAGGTAAAGGAACAGAGTTATAGCTGAAAATCACACCTCTTCTTGCAGATGCATTACCCTCCTAAACTGTGAAACTCAGTGCCTGCATCTGAAATAGTGGCTAAAATAGTTTTAATTTCAACCGCTTTAAAAGCAATTAATGGAAGACATTGAAAGGGAAGACTCTGTATGGGTTAGGTTGGGGGCCTGCGATCTTTAGGAATGTCTGTACAGGAGGCAGACTACACTTGCCATGCCCTTGGCATTATAGGTGGGTTTTCTGAACTTCCTTTAAAACCAGATCTTCCAATGGGATAGCACCCACAGTCTAGTTCAATTCAATTTGCCTTACTTGGAACATCAATTTTCTATTGCAGGGCTGAGCCCCCTGTGTTTCAAATTGTATTCAGTTAAGAATCTAGGACCTATACAGCTTCTCTGGAGAAACAAGGGCCTTTCCCAGGGATTTTTTTGTTTGTTTGTTCAAATATGTGGTTATAGTTATCATCAGTGACTCAACAGCACTGGCTGCTGGTATACAATTGAGAGTTCACGTAACCTAACTGTAGAAATGTCTGACCAGTATTAACAGCCCTGTGTCAGAATACAGGCAAAATCAACAAATGATTCATCAGGATGGGCAGAAAGCAAAACTTTTTGTCCATATCTTGACAATGCGACCAGTTATTATTACCCTGGGGAAATCCTACCTTTGGATATGAGAGTCTTGAGAAGGAGAAGTACCAGAGCTTTTTGAAAAGAATCATTATTGGGTTATTAGGCATTGTAAGGAAATACCCAACCTGACAGGTTTTACAGAGTACTGATATGGAAAAAATAAGGCCTCACCTTTTAACTCTGTTGAGGTATATTGCAGGAAGGAGGTACTGTCGCATGTGTTGGTATCCCTGTGCTCCAAAATGGTGAACAGGGTTTAGCTGAAGCACCCCCGCTGCCACCCCTGGAGTGCACCATCAATCAGCTGGTAAGTCCCTCAAAAACCTAAGCCCAGGGATCGACAACACAGACATAGGTCGCATCTGCTCACAGATGTGGATTGATTGTCTATATCAGGCCAGTGGAGTAGCTTTAAATCTTCATGGGCAACACAATCAAAAAACTGATCCACATGGAGTGTGGAACCCTTTGTGACTATGGGTGCCTGTAGACATGCAGGCTAACCCTTAGGGAGCAGGCTTCCGCGGCAGCGGATCCCCCCAGCAGGGGAGTGTAGGGGGCGGAACTGCCGGCAGGCACTTCCGGGTAGACCGAGGCGCCTGATTGGCCGTTAGAGTGGGGGCGGGTAATTCAAACCACAGGTTCAAAGCCG